>NC_056743.1:332604128-332628525 GCF_019279795.1 Protopterus annectens
CAAAGAAGGCAAACAGCTACTGCCGTGGTCTGGGCCTAAGCAAGCCAGACAGTAAGACTGGAAATCTTTATGAGGTATTTGTTTCCCACAAATTAAACAGTTATTGACTTTTTCTGACATCGGCTGAGGCAAGAAAGAGTCCCCAACGGGTACTTAGCTTTTAGAAGTCTTCAAGTAGTATTCGGTAGTAGTAATCTCTGGATCTGACCGACCGGCACTTGCGAACAGCTTCTGCTTCGGGCGCCACACGGCAAGAAAGACTGAGGAAAATGGCGTCGGCTGATGGCTTTATACCCGAAGACCAGCAGAGATGGCGGCGGGTGAAGTGCTTACATCATAAGCGGACCCAGACTTTGAATCCGCCGATCAAGGGCTGCCTGACGACAGGACAACCCATTTGTTATGACTGCAGATGCATCCATGAAGGACATCAGAACCAAACCTGTTGAGGTCAAAAGAAGGCACTGAGAATCACTTTTGCCTTGCACCAGGCCATAATGAGAGGAGTTGAGGGCTAAGCATATAAGAGTGATTTGAAGGTTGGCCTATCTGGAACCAGGTACCTTGAACCTGCCTCCCCTCAAAATGCCACCACCCCAGCTCAGAGGAGTCAAATCCATAGTTAATGTTGTCCTTGATGGGGGAACACAAAAGGGCATCCCAAGGAGACCAGCATAGAAGTCAGCCTCTGTAACGTATGCTGTTTGCAGATCTTGTTGAGTGAGACGGGATGTTGCATCAATTGACACTTCATGGATAAAAATTTGCACATATAATCTTATGCTAGGGAATACAGTAAGAGCAGCTGCCATGGATCCCAACAGATGGAGAGTCAGCTATGGCAGAGGGTTCTGATGGGGTAGGAATTGTAAAGCTTGAAGACAGATGACAATCTGGACACAGGAAGCTTGGCTACTTATATGGTGGTACCCAGGTAGCCTATAAATGGTAAGAGATGAACCACAGGTCTCAACCTCTTAAGAGGCCAATGTGGAAGGCAGACCCTAGCAATGTGTGACAAACAGTCAAAATGTGGAAAACCCTATTCTTGCATTGTGCAAAAACATGCCATTTCCATGGGGCCTGACTGAAGTGGGCTTTCTGCCAGAAGTATTAAGTTACCAAACCACTTGGTTAAGGGAATATTAGACATTTCATAATTATTATAGTTTCATAGTATAGTACTAGGCTATCTGCCCTAGGGCATTTATAAGTCTAGCCATAGTAATGCGGGCTTTTCGCCACCCCATGTAATGATACAAAAGTGTACAAAATAAATTTAGTTTACAGTGCCTCTGTCTAGTAATGACACAGAGATGACCCCGGGTAAACCTACGATCACCCATCCACTCGCCAAGATTTCTCTTGAAGAGAGTCAGTGAGGGCTCTGCCTAACATGGACTGGGATCCTGTTCCAGAGTGCGGGACGCCTCTGGGTTAGGAATCTCTCCCTCCAGCATGTCCTATTCACTTGTGCTGAGGTTTAGATCTTTAGCTTCGTGGCTCTGATGGATTTGGATATTTTGAGGTGGAGTATGTCCATTAATTCCGGATTGGACATGGCCTTGTACGTCAGGCACAGATCACCTCTGAGCAGGCGGTATGCTACTGAATAGAGCTGGAGTTTTTAGTCTGGCAGCATATGACATATGTTGGAGACCCTGATCCTCTTGGTGAGGTACTTTTTGGGGTCTCTCCAGCTGCTGCAGGTGCCGAGTGAGGTACATACCAAATGGGGCATTGTACTCAATCATAGGCCTGATAAGGGAGGAATATAGGGGTACAATGACATCCTTTGATCTGGATGTGAATCCCTTCATGATAAGGTGGGCAAGGTAGAAGGTCTTTCTAACCACTTTGGCGACGTGGGTGTCAAATGAGAGGTCACTCAACTTGGGTCCCCAGGTCTCCGATTACTTTTTCCGTACTTAATGGATTACCACCTATGTGGTAATTTGTGGGTACTTTGTTTTTCCCAAAGGGGATGACTATACATTTTTTGGCATTTAGTTTAAGGCCATGACTCTGGCACCAGTCGTCTGTTTCTGTAAAGCCCTTCTGAAAGATGCATGTGTCACAGCTGGTGTATCGACTATGGCGCCTAGTTTGCAGTCATCTGCGAACTTTGTCAGCCACAAACCCCCTATGTTTGCCTGCACATCCGAGAAATAAATGCCGAACAAGAGGGGTCCCAAGACAGAGCCCTGTGGGACTCCACTTGTGACTGGCTTAGAATCTGACATAGCTCCAGCTATTCTGACTTTGTGGGTTCTGTCCTTTAGCCAGTTTGCTACCCATCTTGTGACATATGGGTTTACATTTAAGCTGTTGAGCTGGTCTACGATGCCTGAGTGGGGTATTGTGTCGAAGGCTTTTGCCAGGTTCAGGTAGGCTGTATGAACTGCTTTGCCTTCATCAATGGCTCTAGTGACCATTTCAAAAAAGTCCACCAGGTTCTAAAGGCAGGATCTGCCTTTTACAATGCCGAATTGGGTAGGGTCAATTGTCTGTAGGTCCCCGATGTCTTTGTTTATGAGTTCCATAATGATCCTTTTCATAGCTTTGCAGACCAGGCTGGTCAAGCTTATGGGGCGGTAGTTTCCAGGGTCTGTAGAGGCGCCTCCTTTGTGGAGTGGGACCACTATTGCTGTACGCCAGTGTTCAGGGACATATCCTGTGGTAAGGCTAAGATTAAGCAGCATTCTTATGTGCGGGTTTACCTCCTCTAGGAGTTCACGTGCAACCCGGGACACCGTCTGGTCCCATAGATGCTGTATTTTTAGCTTTGCTGAGAGCAGCTCTCACCTGGACATCTGAGATGTCAGGGAGGTCGCATTCAGCTGGGATAAATATTTCATCTTTTGGGGGTGAGGGAGGGGAGAAATTTGCACTGAACCTGTCTGCCAGTATGTTGGCAATATCTGTGGGTTCAGTGTATTTCTTGTCGTTATGAACTAACTCTGAGCATATCTGAGGGTTTCCGCCCAGGTTTCTAACATAACTGAAGATGGCCTTGTGGTTATCTTTAGTGTCCTTAGCGATTTTTCTCTCAAAGTTGGCCTTTGATGATTTTATGAACGAACGTAGTTTTTTGCTAGTACTGATCAGAGATGCTTTCCCTTTATTGGGACTTTGCTCTGTCTTGTAGTAGCTTCCTTCTCTTGTTATAAAGTTTGTTTATGGTTGGGGTCCACCAGACAGGACTCCTGCCTTTGATGGAAAGGGTCTTGGTTTTATTTGGGATTGCATGATCCATGCATTCTTGGAGATGTCCGTAGAAAGCATTTGTGAAGGATTCAGCAGTGCGGGGTGTGGTTTCCACTGGCCCAGGGGGCTTGAGGGATACCATTTCAGTCCTAAGGAGTGTAAAGTCGGCTTTTGAGAAGTTTCTCACTGTGATCTTTCGTGCTGGGGGTGGAGGTGGGATATGAATATCTAAGGTTATTAGTTTGTGGTCTGATCTCACTAGTGAGGGGTATACTTAGGTTCATAGGTTCATAGGTTTATACTAGGCTATCTGCCCTAAGGCATTTATAAGCCTAGCCCAAATTATTGTGGCTTACGCCACCCCTTATATGAAAAAATACTGTGCCCATTAGTTTGTTGTGCCTCTGTCCAGCAGTGACCCAGAGATGATTCCCGGGGTAAACCTACGATCTCCCATCCACAGGTCTAGATTTCTCTTGAACAGAGTCAGCGAGGTGCTCTGCCTCACATGGACCGGGATTTTATTCCACAGCATAGGGAGTCTCTGAGTGATAAATCTATCCCTCCAGCACGTCCTATTTATATCCGTATAAGGTTTAAGTCGCTTGCTCTAGTGGTTTTGGTGGATTTGGATTTTTTGAGGTGGAGCATGTCCATTAATTCCGGGTTGGACATGGCCTTGTATGTCAGGCACATGTCACCTGAGCAGACGGTATGCGACTGAATAGAGCTGGAGTTTCTTCAATCTGGCAGCATATGACAGATTTTGGAGTCCCTTTATCCTTTTGGTGAGGAACTTTTGGGGTCTCTCCAATTGCTGCAGATGTCGGGTGAGATACATCCCTAATGGGGCATTGTACTCATCATTGGTCTGATAAGTGAAGAGTACAGGGGAACAATGACCTCACTAGATCTGGATGTGAATCCCTTCATGATCAGGTGGGCAATGTAGAAGGTCTTTCTAACCACTTTAGCAATGTGAGTGTCAAAAGAAAGGCCACTGTCAACCTGGGTCCCCAGGTCCCTGATAACCTCTTCTGTGCTTAGTGGATTGCCACCTATATGGTAGCTTGGGGTTACCTTTGTTTTTCCCGGCGGGTATGACTATACATTTTTGGCGCTTAACTTCAGGCCATGGCTCTGGCACCAGCTATCTGTTTCCGTGAGTCCTTCTGAAGGATATCAGTGTCCGATGCATCTTTCCACTATGGCGCCCAGTTTGCAGTCATCTGCAAACTTTGTCAGCCAAAGTCCTCCCATGTTGGCCTGTACTTCTGAGAAGTAGATGCCAAACAATAGGGGCTAAGGACCGAGCCCTGTGGGACACCACTTGTGACCGCTTGGAGTCTGACACAGCGCCAGCAACTCTAACCCTGTGGGTTCTGTCCTTAAGCCAGTTTGCAACCCATCTTGTGACATATGGGTTTACATTTAAGCTGGTAAGTTTTTCTACAATACCCGAGTGGGTATTGTGTTGAAAGCCTTTGCAAGGTCAAGGTAGGCTGTATGGACTGCCTTTCCTCATCAATGGCCTTGGTGACTATTTCAAGAAGTCCACCAAGTTCAAAAGGCATGATCTTCCTTGACAAAGCTAAACTGGGTCGGGTCCAATGTCTGCAAGTCCCCTATATCTTTGTTTATGAGCTCCATTATGATCCTCTCCATAGCTTTGCAGACTAGACTTGTTAAGCTTATGGGGCGTAATTACCAGGGTCCGTGAGAGGCGCCACCTTTGTGGAGTGGGACCACAGTTGCCGCACGCCACTCCTTGGGCACGTATCCTGTGGTAAGGCTGAGATTAAACAGCTGCCTTATGTGCGGGTTTAATTCCTCATTTAGCTCGTAGCACACAGCCGGGACACCATCCGGTCCCATTGATGCTGTGTTTTTAGCTTTAGAGAGAGCAGCTTTCACCTGCGCATTTGAGATGTCCGGGAGGCTACACTCGGCTGGGATAGTTATCTCTCCTTTAGGGGAGAGGGGTGAAGTTTGCACTGAACCTGTCTGCCAGTATGTTGGCAATGTCTGTGGGTTCAGTGATTTTGTATCATTTTGGACTAATTCTGAGCATATCTGTGAGTTTCCACCCAGGTTCCTAACATAGCTGAAAAAGGCCTTATGATTGTCCTTTGAATCCATGGCAATTTTTCTCTCAAAATTGGCCTTAGTTGATTTTATGAGTGCTCGTATTTTTTACTAATAATGATCAGGGGTGACTTCCTTTATGGATTTTGTTCTATCATGTAATAGCTTTCTCCTCTTATTGTAAAGTTTGTTAATGGCTGGGGTCCACCAGACTGGACGCTTGCCCTTTGTGGAAAGAGTCTTGGTTTTATTTGGGATTGCCTGATCCATGCAGTCCTGGAGGTGTTCATAGAAGGCATTTGTAAGGGCTTCCAGAGGTTGTGGTTTCCTCTGACTCAGGGGCCTTGAAGGATACCACACCAGTCTTGAGTAGTGTGAAGTTTGCTTTAGAGAAGTTCTTCACTATGGTCTTTTTGTTTGGGGTGGGGCGGGATGTGGATTTCCAGTGAGATTAGTTTATGATCAGATCTCACCAATGAGGGATATACTCGTGTGGAGCATTTTGTCCCCATGTTTGTGACAATGAGATCTAGTATATTTTCTCTCGTGGAACAGTGACTAGCTGTTCCATGGCATTTGAATTTATGAACTCCAGGAACCGTTGGGCTAGAAAGTTAGGGCTTGAGTAATGTTCCCAGTCTATATTCGGGTAGTTGAAGTCACCCAATATGATGGTGTTTGAGATACATTTATACCCTCCAGTGTCTTCAGGAAGGCTGTGTGGGGTTCCTGAGTTTGAGAGGGTGGCCTGTAGCATGCTACAATTTGTAGAGCAGTTTTGCCTATTGTTAGTTGCACTTGGATGGTTTCCGTTTCTTCATGCGTTGCCACCGACCTGGAGGTGTGCGTATCCTTTATGTATATGGATACACCCTCCTTTTGTGGAGTGGTCCGGTTTTGGGGCCGGAACGCATGATATGAGGTAAAACCTAATAGTGCCGGGTGCTCTCAGGAGCCTTGAACCAGGTTTCAGTTACAGCACAGACATCGATGTTCTCCATACTGAGAAGGGCCTCGAGCGTGCATTTTGAGATTTAGACTGCTGCCATTGAGCAGCAGTACCCTCAATTTCTTAACATCTTTGTTTTCTAGGCTGGTAGGTTTAGAATTTGAGCCTTGCCTAAAAAGGCACTATGGGGGTGGCAAGAGCCTTAGCCAATATCCGAATCCCAGGGTGACAGGTGCAAGCCGCCCCTGCGTAAGCAGCGCGGCTTGTCAAGCATGTCATCCCAGGCAGACAGACACTGGATCCCTTTGAATGACACCAGACATTAAGCCAATTGTTAAAGCTGATCATCTTGTCTCTATATTGTGGCATCATTCTTGGTGAAGGAAGGATACTGCTCAGGGTTAGGGTCATACCTGCCTGGGCTACATAATCAGAGAGCTCCTCTATGTCTCTTTTCATGCAGTCCAGGGAGGTACGCCTCAGGTCGCTCACACCAGCATGGACAATGACTGTGTCATATTTGTACTTGCTGTGGAGTGACCAGTGCTTGTGTTATGTGGGATTCTAGCCCGATAGGCAGCTTACTGTGACCCTCTCCTTGTTCAGCCTGGTGAGTGGGACGTCAGTGTGTCTGACTATGGAGTCACCTATGACAAGTATGTTTGGTGTTGTATTTGGCCTTAAGGGCTGTGACTGCTTTGCACACTGCTTTTGTGGTTTATGTGTTGCTTGTGGGGTGTCTTGAGGTAGCAGTTGTTTGGGTGTCTGCTTTGGAGGCCTCTGCTGTTTAGGTAAATTTTTACTCAGAGCCTCCAGTATGTCTTTGTGTGTTTATGTGTTTGATTCAGTGGAGTGGTAGCATTATGTGAGGCTGGTTTTGTGGTGTGTGTAGTTGCCTTCTCCTCCTGTCTGGTCTTGCCAGTCCTGAGTTGAGAGAGCTCAGCCTCCAGTTTGGCTAAATAGCTGCATCTCTCGCAAGTATTTGTGTTATGTGGGAGGAGGAGAGGGTTGTCTGTGTACATGAGGCAGTTATAACATTGCCTCAAGATTCCCAGATTCACCAGCTGGACCGGAGAGGAGATTGACAACTGACCTTTGGACATGCATGTTGAGCATGTTGTCCCCATGTTTGTGATGATCAGGTCAAGTATATTACTTCCCCTTGTGGGGGAGGTGACTAGTTGTTCAATTGCATTTGAGTTGATGAATTCCAGGAACCTTTGGGCTAGGGTGTTGGGGCTTGAATAATGCACCCAGTCTATGTTTGGGCAGTTGAAGTCTCCCAATATGATGGTATTTGGTGAGACATTCATATCCTCCAGTGTCTTCAGGAAGGCTGAATGGAGTTCCTGAGATTGAGAGGGTGGTCTGTAGCATGCTACAAGTTGTATAGCAGTTTTGCCTATGGTTAGTTGCACATGGATGGTCTCCAATGCTTCGTGCGTTACTAACCTGGAGGTGTGGGTGTCTTTAATGAATATGGACACTCCCCCTCCTTTTGTGGTTCGGCCCAAGTTTTGGGGCCGAAATGCATGATACGAGGTATAACTTAGTAGGGCTGGGGTGCTCTCAGGAGCCTTGAACCAGGTTTCAGTTACTGCACAGACATTGATGCTCTCCATACTAAGGAGTGCTTCGAGAGCCTGCATCTTGAGATTTAGACTTCTGCTGAGCAGCATTACCCTTAGTTTTTTCCTTTTGTTTTCTAAGGTGGTGGGTTTGTCTTTTGAGCCTTGCCTCAAAAAAGGCACTATGGGGGTGCAAGAGCCTTAGCCAATATCCGGAAGCCCAGTGGTGACAGGTGCAAGCCGCTCCTAAGCAGCATGGCTTGTCCAGCATGTCATCCCAAGCAGACAGACATTGGATCCCCCTAGAATGACACCAGTAATTGAGCCAATTATTAAAGCTGATCATCTTGTCTTTGTATTGTGGCATAATTCTTGGTGAGGGCAAAATGCTGCTCAGCGTCAGGGTCATAACGGCCTGGGCTACATAATCAGAGAGCTCCTCTATGTCTCTTTTCATGTAGCCCACGGAGGTATGTCTCAGGTCATTCACGCCGGCATGAACAATGACAGAGTCATATTTGTACTTGCTTTGGAGTGACCTGAGTGCTTCTGTTATGTGGTGGATCCTAGCACCCGACAGGCAGCTCACCGTTACCCTCTCTTTGTTCAGCCTGGTAAGTGGAACGTCACTGTGTCTGACTATAGAGTCACCTATTACTAGTGCATCAGGCATGGTGTTTTGCCTTAAGGGCTGTGATTGTTTGGCACACTGACTTAGTGTACTATGTGTTGCATGTGCTGTGTTTTGAGGTGGTGTTTTTTTGGGTGTCTGCTTTGGGAGCCTCTGTTGTTTTGGTAAGTTTTTATTAGAGCCTCCAGTATGCCTTTTGTGTTTTATGTGTTTGGTTTGCAGTTGTGGTTGGTTTATGTGAGACTGGGTTTGTTGTGTGTGTGGTTACCTTCTCCTCATGTCTGGTCTTGCTAGTCCTGTGTTGAGAGAGTTCAGCCTCCAGTTTGGCTATATAGTTGCATCTCTCACATGTGTTTGTGTTTGTTGGGAGGAGGAGAGGGTTGTCTGTGTACATGAGACAATTGTAACATTGTCTCAGGATTCACAGATTAACCAGCTGAACTGGAGAGGCCATCAGTAATATACCACTCAACATGCCAGAATAGTATAAGGGAGTGATGTGAAACTGGGTCAGAGAGCACTTTGAAGGGAAGTGGGTATCAACACGGGTTGTAGGTGGATGTAGTGCTTACGTTAGTTTAAGGGTGCTTCACTTGAAAGAAAGGTTTTAGGAGCAAGTGCTAGGCTTATAATATTTAAAAACAAAGAGCAATATCTGCAGCATAGTGTCCCAGCGCAAGCATTGATAATAAATTATTCTGTCTCCAGCCACTGGGTTTCATACCATGACCTTTACTAAAACATTGCTCTCCCAGTTTTAAAAAGATGAATGTACAAATGAAAATATGAATAAGTGGCCAACAGTGAACATTTTCACTGTAGGGAATTCCAGACTAACAATATTAGTCTAATTTTTTTACTTATATCCTACTGTTTCTAATATTGGTTACTATTAATTAGGAAGTCATTTTGTTAAGAAAGTCTGTCTGGATGCCATTATGTGCCATGGATGTTAAAAAAAGACTTGTCTTTCCCAATTCTACACGGTCTTCCTGCACAACTAAATACATACATAAATGAAATAAAACAAACAAATACATTAAAATCATTCTCTCCCTGAGTACCACCTGCAAGAGCAGCAGCACAATGGTAGCAGGCAGAGCAACAGAGACCTACCACCTGCAAGAAGAGCAGCACAATGGTAGCAGGCAGAGCAGCAGAGACCTGCCACCTGCAAGAAGAGCAGCAGAGACCTCACAGAAACACCAACACAAACTAGATGTAATGAACTTCAGAGCTCATTAATAGCCAAGTAAAAAGATAACTGGCATTTAATTTAGTTCCAATAGACACAATCGCATTAGAAGAACCACCAGCAAATCAGCAATGAAATATTAAGCACAAACCAAGAGGGTGGATACATCAGTTACAGATGCACACTGTCCACCAGTACAGATTCAGTCTGCCGATAACAGCAAATTAAGTCCCAAACTATGTGTCACACCCCACCACATACAGCTGGCATCCTTAGCCTCTTGCAGTTGAGTAACATTGCAACAATTTTTGCCTGCTGCCCGCCTACATCTTGCACTTAAAATTGGGTCACTCTCCTTTCTTTAATAAGACAGCCCCTATCTACTCAGGCAGCAAGGACAGATTATAAATAAAAGTGCGAACAGCATACACAGCATACACCTGCTAGCGTCCTTGTATCTCATCCACAGTCGGAGTGAATTACCCTGTAAACGAATCCTCCACAGCTTGAAGTTATTGCAGTGCCGTGAAATCTGGTAGGGGCAAGTGATTGGCTCTGGCTGCATTGTGTGCCTCCTGATTGGCTCCTTTTGCCTCAGGAGTAGTTACTTCATTGACTCATATACTGCAATGCCGACTGGCTGTAATTGCTGTATATAAGCCAGTCAAAAATCACAAAGAGGAGCCACCACTGTTCAATGCAGAACAGTGGGCAAAACTGACTACAAATGTGGAGTGTTCCACACAATCTGGAGCATTTGGCTGCTCAGATTTGAGCTGGTTCCACTTTGGAATTTTCACAAATTACTGTACTTCCTAAGGAAGAGCACAAACAGTATAAGCAGTCTCTGGCATGAACTAGTGAATCCCTTGTGGTGGCCCTGATGAGCCCAACATCTACGTATGGGAACCACTGCAACCCGAGTTGAGCTACGATCACTACCATGCTTTTAGAGAACACCCAGGGGGCTGTGGTGAGACCAAAGGGCTGCACTCTGAAATGGAAACACCTGACTCCCACCTGGAAGCTTACCTTCTGGACTGAATAGCTATCATGAAATGTTAATAAGAGTCTTGTAGGTCCACCAAGTACATCCAGCCTTCTTCAGAATAGTACAGTGTGTACTGAACCATGATCATCCAGACCTCTGTTCAACAAACCTGATTCAACTTGCTACAGTCCAATATTGGTCTTATGTCTCCATTCTTTTTGACACTAAAGAAAGTACAGTGGTTTAAAAAAGTACAGTTGTGTACAATTACCAAAAATCTAGATGTTAGAGTGTATTCACTGTTGCAGTCATCACATTTGGGGTTATCCCTGCCAGGGTAGCCATCAGTTGGCCCGAATACCAGAGGCTTAATATTTCTGTGTCGGTTGCTGCTGCTTCAGGACTGATGTCAGGTAGTCAGTAGTATAAAGTAAGGCAGCCGACGCCATTACATCAGTTTTTCTTGCCATGTCAGAAGCCCCGAAGTGGGAGCCAGAATATGGTGGAAGAGCCCCATCAGTAGAAAGTAAATACCAAAAAGTTCCTTGTAAGGAGAACGAGAGAGAGAAAGGGGATGGAGAGGAACCAGGACTGCAACAGTGAAACATGAAGAAAGTACAGTTTTGTACCTACCATAAATGTAGATGTCCGATAGGTATGCATCTGCAGTCATAACATATGGGTTGTCCTGCCTCAGGCAGCCCTTCGGTCGGCCGGATTCCAAAGTCTGGGTCCGGGCGCCGCTGGTGTCAGCCTCCCCCGACGCCAGAGCGGCTGGGGTATAAAAGCACCAGCCGACGCCATTTTCCTCAGTGTTTCTTGCCCCAGATGCCAGGTGCCCTCTAGGAAGGCTAAATTTGGATAAAGGCTGAAAAGCTCTAAACATTTGCAAATTATATACATATATAAACAAACAAATACACCATAATAGATTCCCCCAGCTAGCTGAAAGAGGGGTAAGTACCCTAGGAATACCACAGAGGGAAGGAGGGTGGGTAATCCTGACTGCAGATGCATACCTATCGGACATCTACATTTATGGTAGGTACAAAACTGTACTATGTCCTTCAAGGATGCATCTGCAGTCATAACATATAGGTAGAATACCATAACCAATCTGGGGGAGGAGGTACTAAGAGAATTATGGTGTAGTTATGATCCCCTGCAGTACTGCAGTTGCAAACCCTGCTCGGGATCTGGAGTATAAGGGTAGATTGTAATGCTTGGCAAATGTATGCACGGAGCTCCAAGTAGCAGCTTCTAAAATGTCCTTGGTAGCCACCCCTCGTAGGAAAGCTGTAGTGGTGGCTGTGGCCCTTGTGGAGTGAGGCCTGATATTTTCAAAAACTGTCTTTCCATGAAAGGAGTAGCAAAAACAAATGCAATTTCCTATCCATTTTGAAATTGTCTGCTTGGAAATTGCTCTTCCTTGCACCCCAGTTGCATATGCTACAAAAGGTTGGTCAGTTCTTCTGTTAGTTTTAGTTCTGTCCAAATAGTAGCGTAGTTGTCTGTGTATATCCAAGGTGTGCAAAAGTTTTTCCTCTTTGTTCTGTGGGTTAGGGAAGAACGTAGGCAAGTGAATAGCTTGGTTCAAGGATACCCTAGATACCACCTTTGGCATGAAAGTAGGATTGGTTCTCAGTGACACTCTATCCTAGTGAAAAACAAGAAAAGGCTGCACTGCCATTAATGCCTGTAACTCAGATACTCTTCTTGCTGAAGTGATTGCCAGAAGGAATGCAGTTTTCCAAGATAAAAACTGGAGGTCTGCTGAGGCTGCTGGTTCAAAAGGAGGTAGCGTCAGTTTTTCCAGCACAAAATTGAGATCCCATGCAGGTAGGGGGGGGGGGTCTTCTTGGAGGTTTAACATTTTTGATCCCTCTCAAAAATTGTCTGAGAAGAGGGTGTGAGAAGATAGGTGGATCCATATTGTATTCTGCTGAAATTGCTGAAGCATGAATCTTAATGGATGAATAAGACAGGTCATTGTGGAACAATTCTGCTAAGTATTCTAGGATGTGTGCTAGGTTTGCCACTGTGACATCTGTGCCCTTTGATGTGCTCCAAATGAGAAATCTCTTCATTTAGCTAAGTATGCCTTTCTTGTGGAAGGTCTGCGAGCCTCCAGGATAATGTCCTTCAACCTCTGAGATAGTACGGTGTGGTTGGGTTTTAAGGAATCTTCCAGGCAGTTAGCTGCAGTGTTTTCAAGTTGGGATGCAGGGTCCTGAAATTGTTCTGCATTAGAAGAAGAGGCCATAAGGGAAGAGACCATGAGTGTGCCTGAGACATGCTTCTCAGTAGCGGGTACCAATGCTGCCTTGGCCAGTCCGGAGCTATTAGTATGACTTTTTGGCTGTTCCTCCCTGATCTTCAGTAGAACCTTGTACATCAATGGGAGAGGTGGAAAAGCATATACTGTTAGGGCCTTCAGCTGAAAGAGAGAGAGTCCACCCTCCAGGCTTGTGGGTGGTATGTCCTTGAGCAGAATTTCTTCAGTTGGTGGTTGAGTGGGGAGGCGAACAGATCTATCTCTGGGATTCCCCATTTCTTTGTTATGAGTTTGAAGATGTCTGGATGCAGCATCCATTCGTGTGTATCCATGGTAGTTCTGCTTAAGCTGTCTGCTAGTGTATTCTCTTTTCCTGGTACGAATTTGGCCTGCAGCTGGATGTTGAGATTCAGGCATAGGGTTCCACAGATCCATAGCCATCCGGCATAGAGGGTGGAATGTGTGCCTCCCTGTTCGTTTATGTACCACATGACCGTGGTGTTGTCTGTCCAGATTACAGGTGTCCTTGCTGGAGGAAGGGTCTGAATGCCTTGATTGCATGTCTTACTGCCAGCATTTCCTTTTGGTTTATGTGCATGCTTAGCTAACCTTGAGACCATAGGCCATGGATACGTTTGTCCTCCATGTGTGCTCCCCATCCTCGGTCTGAGGCGTCTGTGGTGATGGTCTGCCTTGTTTTTGGTTTGTTGAAAGGCAACCCTCTGTTGGACTGGCAGGCCTGAGCCCACCACAGGAATTCCTTTTGAAGGCATGGAATGATTTGTATCATGGTTTCTAGACTGTGACTGTGTTGAGACCATACATTCCTTAGGTACCATTGTAATTTCCTCATATGCAACCTGGCATGTGGAATTAAAATTATGTAGGATGCCATGTAACCCAGGGCCTGCAGGACTTTCCTTGCAGTAAGCTGAGTTTGTCTCATCAGAGTCATGAAGTAATCTGGAAGTTGTTTTTCGTTTTCTTCTGTGAGGAAAGCCAACTGAGTGATTGTGTCCAGAACCGCACCCCAAAAGGTTATCCTTTGGGATGGTACTAGTCTTGACTTTTGGATGTTGACTGTGTATCCCAAGGTTTGTAGCAGGTGTATGGCATAGGCCAAGTCCTTTAACAACTTCTTCTTGTTGTCCGCTTGTATTAGGCAGTCGTCCAGGTATGGATAAATTTGAATTCCCTGAAGTCTGCAGTGTGCAATTACTGATGCCAGACATTTCGTGAATACTCTGGGCACAGTACATAAGCCAAAGGGCAATGCTGAGAATTGATAATGCTCTGATCCTGCAAGAAATCTGAGGTGTCTTCTGCAATCTGTTGAATAGGGACGAGGTATGCCTCCTTGAGATCTAGAGTCACCAGCCAAGACTCCTTGCCCAACATGGGAAGAAGTTGCTGTAGGGTCAGCATTTTGAATTTTGGCACAATGAGATAAGTGTTCAGTGTGGACAGGTCGAGTATAGGCCTCCATTGGTTTTCTTTTCTTGGCACAAGGAATAGTCTGGAGTAAAATCCTTGGCTGTGTTCTGTAGATGGTACCCTTTCTATAGCTTTCATCTGAATTAACTTGCTGATTTGTCTTAAAGCCACTACCTTCTGGTTTGGTGGAAGGTTTGGCATTCCGCCTTTTTTTGGCAAAGTATGGAAGTAAACCTGTATCCTTTGTCTATTATTTGCAATGTCTATGTATCCTTTGTAATGCAATGCCAGTTTTTCGAGAATAAAGCCAACTTTCCGCCCAAGGGTGCTTCCAGTTGATCCCTGGTAGGCGGAGTCAGAGTCAAGTCATTGGGTCTGTCCTGTAGTAGTGGTAGTAGTTGTAGCTGTTGCACCACTCCTCTGGTTTGCAGGCTGCCAGTGACGGCCTCTGTAGGGGCCCTTGGATTGACCTCTGCCTCTAGGGCGCCTGTTTCTGCCTTGCTGTGCTCTGGAGGAGTCTGGAAAGGACCAATTCTTTGTAGGCCAGTTTCTGCTTAACCTCGGCGGTTGAACTTGCAGGAAATCTTTAACTGTTTGCACAGATTTTGCTTTTTCCTCAACCTTCTTTAGAATCTCCTGTGCAGGGGAGCCAAATAAATGTTGTTTTTCCATTGGAGCATCGAGGAGTTTAGCCTTGACATGGTCTGGTAAGGATTGTTCCTTCAGCCAGGCGTGCCTGTAAATTACTGCCCCAGTCATAGCTGATCTAAATGAAGCCTCCAGTGCATCATAGCCACATTTTAAGAAATGATTACTGACCTGTTGTGAGTTGTGTACCAAATCCTGAAGGGATTTACGGTCTAAGGGTTCAGGTGCAGAAAGTTTCTTATTTAGCTGATCTAACAAAAATTCTTGGTACTGTATCATATGGAATTGACAGTTTAATGCCCTGGCAGAAAGAGTAGCAGATGTATAAACCTTTTTCCCCATCTCTAATGCTCTAGACTCTCTTCAGAGGGTAGGAGATTTTGGCAGTAGCCGCTGCAACCCTTTTGGGCCCTGAGAAATAGTTTCTGGGTCTGCAGCATGGGCTTTATACAGGTGAAAGTGAGAACCGGGACCCTGTAATATCTGTCAGGTTTGGAGGGGGCCGGAGGAAGAGTATCAGGTGCAGTACTGACATCATTGTACACATCATCAATTACAGTTAGAACCGAGGTATAGCTAAGGCCTATGCTGGCAAATGCAAAAAGGTCCTTAATCTTTTCTAGAATCAGAGAAATCCTGACCCTGCCATTGAAAGTGTTCTCATGGAGTGTAAGGTCTCCCCAAAGAAAAATTCCTCAGGGGGGAGGCTGAAGGGATAGATTCTTCTGCATCTGAATCCTCATAAGGTGAGTAGGCCCCCTTCTTGGTGGTCTGACAAATCAGATCCATCCGTGGAGTAATCTGAGAAGTGAGGTTCAGAGGGCCAGTCCTGGGCCTTTTGTCTGGAGGTGGTTGGGAGGCCCTGTCTGGGTGAGGTTGGGAACCCTAATTAAGGAGATAAGGTCCTCAGCAAGACTGAGGATCTGAGAACCAGAGGAAGGCCTCTGGGATGTAGATTTGCAGCAAGCTTTTGAAAGTTTGGCAGCTTTAGCCCTGGAGAAGGCCTTAATAGACATAGAAGCTGGGGGCCTAGCTGCCCCACGTGCAGGGGTAGAAATGTCCAAAGGTATGGTGTCGGACAAATCCTGAACACTAGCTTCGGTAGGGAGTTCTGAAGCCGACTCAGCCGGGGCCTCTCTGGCCTCGGTGGTCGGAGGTATGGTTTCAGTAGTAGGAATAGCTGTGGACTCTGTTTCAGCCGAAACCGAGACACTCGCGGTAGGCCTAGCCGTGGTTTCAGCCGAAGCAGCGAGTGTCGGTCCTTTTCCTTGCGTTTTTTGACCATATGCGTAGTCGGAGTCTCCGACGGCATTTTATAAGCAAAATCAGTTCCAAAAAACTCCTCTGCAAACTCCGACCAATGTCTGAGAGTCTGTCAGTTGAAGGAGGCACAGGCTAAACAAGCTGATACGTCGTGGTCTGGGCCTAAGCAAGGAAGGCAGTAAGAATGGAAATCCTTATGAGGTATTTGTTTCCCACAAGTTAAACTTTTAGTTATGTACTCACCATAACTTCAGATGTTTGGGATCCATCTCGCCTACATTCTGACTGATGGGTTCGGAGCCGATCCCTCTGCTCCGACTCGGCACGCTTATGCTATAGAGCGAGGCCTCTAATTGGCTGAGCTATCTTTATCCCAGGATACACCACCACTAATCCCCCAGATCTTGTTTGTCCGCATTCATGCACACATGCACAGCTTGTTTATATAACATTGTTAGATGTTTCAAGATGAAACAACAGGATTCGGACCTTCTGATATCCTCTGATCTCCAAGGAAGGGGAAGGAGGGTGGGTTATTAGAATGAGATGGATCCCAAACATCTGAAGTTATGGTGAGTATATAACCAAAAGATGTTATGTGATCCTAGCCTACATTCTGACTGATGGGACAGCGCCCCTAGCACCTAAATCGGGTGGCTCATTGGAAAACACTTGAGCACTGTGGAACCAAATGAAGCTCGTCCTCTAGATGCCACATCTAATTTGTAGTGAGAAATGAAGGTGTCGGGAAGACCATGTAGCCGCAGCACAAATGTCACCAATAGCAAGCTTAGAATGAAATGCTACCAAGTAGCCATAGCCCTTGTAGAATGAGCCTTGACAGAGGTGGAAAGCTCTTTGTTAGAATAAATATAAGCTTGAGTAATACAGTCTCTGATCCATTTGACAATGGTGACCTTTGTGACCGCGTTGCCCAATTTGTTTTCTGCAAAGGACACAAACAACTGATCTGTATTCCTTGATTGTTTGGTCCTATCCAAATAAAAAGGTAACTGCCTGTGGACATCTAGTGTGTGGAAAATAAATTCCGCTTTATTGGTATTTTGGGAAAAAACTGGGAGCTCTAATGACTGTTGCAAGCATAAAGTAGAACAGACTTTAGGAACAAAAGAAGGATTTGGTCTGAGGGAAACCCTGTCTGTATGAAAAACCAAATACGGGGTTTCACTGACAAAGCTTGAAGTTCTGAAACCCTTCTGGCTGAAGTAATTGCCACTAGAAAGGCCGTCTTCCATGATAGAAACTTTAGATCACAGGTAGCTGCTGGTTCAAAGGGGGAAGAAGTCAAGGCACGTAATACTATATCGAGATCCCATGGAGGTGCAGGATGAGAAATCGGAGGTCTTAATAGAGCAGCACCTTTCAAGAAGGTCTTACACAACCTGTTGCTCATTAAGGGTGGGTCTATGGATTCATGAAAATTAGAAATCGCTGCCAATTGTACTTTGATGGTAGAAACAGAAGAGCCTTGGTTGAAAAGAGAGGTCAGGAACTTGAGTACTTCTGCCACGGGAGTAGAAATGGGGTCCAGGCCCCGGAGTTGAGCCCAGATAGCAAACCTTTTCCATTTGCTAGAATACAGTTTTTTCGTAGCAGACTTGTGAGCTGAAGACAATATGTGCACAACCTCTGGGTCTAGTGCATGTCTCCTGACTATGGTCGGAAGAGGAGGAGCCAGGCCGTCAATTTTAATGTGTGTAGGGACTGGTGTAGTAGTCCCGACTGATGAATTAGTAGGTCTGGGACTTGGTCCAGGAACCATGGACCTTCCAGAGCATGTTTCCGAAGATAGGGAAACCAGACTTGACGAGGCCAGTAAGGAGCAATTAAGATCATCTTTCTCCCTAAGAGAGATGCCTTCTGAATTACCCTGGGTAGGAGAGGAACTGGAGGGAAGGCATAAAAGCAGGTCGGTGGGCCAAGGATGGACTAACGCTGCGTCCATAGGGCTCTTCCCGGAGCCGGGTTAGGAGAAGAAGAATTCTTTGCACTTCGCATTCAGAGGAGTCGCGAAGAGGTCGCAGCACGGAACTCCCCATTCGCTGAAAATCTGTCTTGTAATATTCATGTTCAGAGACCATTCATGAGGAGAGAGGATGGTTCTGCTCAACCTGTCGGCTATGACATTGGATTTGCCTGGTATGTGAGTAGCCACTAGGAAGCGTTTGGTTGAGATTGCCCATTCCCAGACCCTCATTGCTTCTCTGCAAAGAGGATAGGATCTGGTTCCTCCCTGCTTGTTCAGGTACCAGACAACTGACATGTTGTCAGAGTGAACAGCAATTATGCCCTGAGGGAGGTAACAGTGAAGGGCTTGAAGGGACAGGAGTACTGCTCTCATTTCTAGGATGTTGATGTGGAGAGAGGTCTCTTCCGGATGCCATTTGCCCTGGACTGACCTGCCCAGGGAATGCCCCCCCAACCCCGTCTGGGAGGCGTCCGTGGTCAAAGTGGCCGCCGAAGGAGGAAGAACAAAGGGTCGTCCCCGATCCAGATTGGAAGACACTAGCCATCAGCGAAGGTCTCGTCTGCAAGATTCTGTGATCCATATTAGATGATTGAGGGGGAGTTCCTGAAAGGACCACTGAGTTGAAAGAAGCCACTGGAGGATTCTCATGTGCAACCTTGCCAAGGGAACTAACAGAACTGTGGCAGACATCGATCCCAATAGTTGCATGACCATTCTGGCTGGGGCTTTGGACCTGGGGAGTAAGACTCGAACCTGATTTTGTATGATCTGAATTCTGTCTGCAGGTAGATAGACACGCATCTGGTTTGAATATATCTCTGCCCCTATGAATCTTATTCTTTGAGATGGCCGTAACACAGACTTTGGCCAATTGAAGGTGATTCTGAGGAATTGCCCAGTGATGTTGTGGCTTGCAGGCTCCGTGAGAAGTAGATGCTTGGAGGTGGCAG
Organism: Protopterus annectens; assembly: GCF_019279795.1. Classification (NCBI taxonomy): domain Eukaryota; kingdom Metazoa; phylum Chordata; order Ceratodontiformes; family Protopteridae; genus Protopterus; species Protopterus annectens. The sequence continues at coordinate 332,623,315 of NC_056743.1, forward strand.
TTAGAAGCCAGTCTAGTGGAAACACCTGGAATCCTAGACTCCTCAAGTGAGCAGTCACTACTGCCAAGCATTTGGTGAACACCCTGGGGCTGTGGTGAGACCAAAGGGCAGCCACGGAACTGAAAATGACTGCCCTAGGCTGAAGCGCAAGTGTCTCCTGGACGTTTGATGTATTTTGATATGGTAATACGCGTCCTTGAGGTCTATGGAGCACATCCAAACACCTTTCTCCAACAACGGGAGAATGGTTTGTAAAGTGACCATTCAGAACTTGAACTTCTTGACTGAACGGTTTAGGTTGCTTAGGTCCAAAATGGGCCTCAAGTCCCAGTCTTTTGGCACTAAAAGAATCTTGAGTAAGTTCCTAATCCGATCTGGTCTAAGGGACCGTTGGATGGCTCCTTTTTGCAGCAGTTTTGAAATTTCTATGGCTGCGGTATCCCGCTGACTGGGTGGCGGGTCCGGGATTCTTTGGACTGAGGGGACAACAGAATGGAATGGAGTAACCTCCGCGATAATTCAAGCACCCATCGGTCCTGGTGATCCCTTCCCAGGCCTTTAGGTTCTTTGAACGACCCCCACTGGCTCCGGAGCAGCACAGTCTGGCAATCCCTCAGGGACTCATGAAAGGTTGAAGAGCCACGAAAGGACTCGCCGTCTCCAGTGTTGCAGGGCCTCTGCCGCCTGGGACGGCGTCTTCCTGATGAATTTCCCTCTCCTCTGCCTCTGGAGGGACCTTCCTGCTGAGAGGGGTAAGACTTCTGCGATCTCCGGAACCACATCTTCCCTCCTCTTTTAGCCTTGGGATAAGGCCGAAAGGGAGTGGGAAAATCGTGCCCCTCACGGCAGTCAGAGTCTTACCCTCCTGTTCACAGCGGGTAAGTGTGTCTTTCACCTTGGGCCCAAACAGGGAGGACCCATCAAAGGGGCCGTGAATGAAGACTTGAAGGCCTCCGCGAAATGACACAGGCGGAGCCAGGCTTGTCTCCGTGAGCAATGCCTGTACGCCGCTCTTACTCGCCTTCAGCCGATATGAGATGAGCCTCATGGACGAGTTCGAAATGGATGACATTGTAGCCAGCTGAGATCCAACCATCTGGGCCAGCTCCTCAGGCAGGTTACCTAAGAGGGCATCGGACAGCTCCTTAATCAGATCCTCTGGAATCTAAGTAAAGTCGTTAGGTAGTTCAGACCTCAAAGTAAAGGCAGCTGAACTTAGGGTGCGCTTGCCGATCCATGCTCTAGACTCCTTATTAGGAGGATGGACGGGCGTAAAGCCTCTGCACATCCTGCTGTGTAGCAGATGCCACCACCACAGCATCCACAGCCACACCTTTCTCGTGAGGAACTCTCTATCTGGGGGTGCTGAAAGAAATTTGTTTGGACGGCGGGCACCGGTTCCACAGAGTCCGGGTGTTCCCACGCCCGACAGATCAAATCCAAGAGCTCGTCAAGGGCGGAGACACCCAGGAGGCGGAGGGCTGAGCCCGAAGGCCTTCAGGAACACCGACTCATCAGCAGAGGGAGGTTTGGACTGCCAGCCTCGTTGTTTTAGGGCTGGGATGTCTGCAAAGGAGACATCATCCGAGAACGACTTGGGACCCTCTGCATCATCGAGATCGGTGTCAGATGTCAAAGACTCGTCAGGGGAGTCAACGTGCTTCCTCTTGCGTTTTCTTCCTGGGAGGTTCTTCGAAGAGGCTTCAGAAGGACCTCAGGAGGGGAGAAACCCCAGCGGGGTAACCTGAGGCCCAGGGGCTCCGGCTGTCTGCTGACAGGGGAACTGCCAACGACCCAGTCTCCAGATGTAGGGAAGGAGCTGGGGAAACTGTGGAGTAGCCAAAGAAGATTTGGCAGAGCACTCCTCATAGCCCTGAAGGCGGGACCACCAGAATCCCGGGAAGGACCCCTCCTCGTGGCCCGACAGTGGGCAGTACTCCCGCCGCCGACGCACCAAGAGGGAGACTTGGGACTGAAGGAATCAATCCTCGCCTCCCCAGGGCCGAAGGAAGAAGTCCGTGCACTGAACTCCGAACCCAGGAGCCGGAGTTGGAGCAAGGGTCGGGCCTGACCCTAACACCTCCACTGGTTCCACCAACACCTGCTCCAACGGTGCCGAAGCTGTTGGAGGAGGAAGTACTGTAAGGGAGTGGACCATCGGCTCCAAAGCCAAATGGGCTGGAGCCGAAACCATCTTTTGGAACACCGGAGACTGGATGAGTCGAAGGAGTACCCTGTCGATGTCTGAATCAGACATCCTGGAAGATCTCGAGGATACCGATCGGGCCTGAACCGATTTCTCCATCGGCTCCGAAGGCTCGGGACCGCTCCGAAGGACTCTACAATTGTGGCTCCGAGGAAACTTTCAAGAAATTTCCCTCGGCCGAGCAAGGACTTCGCTCCGAGGGAAGTGTCTGAGCCGATGACCCTTATCAGCTCCAATATCAGTGGAGCCGATGAGGGTGACCGCCTCTCGATGCTCCAAACCTCGGCTCCAAACCAGAGGGGTCGAGGGAGGCATCGAGGCAGACTGTTCAACCTCGCCCAAGTCCGTGGAGCCGATGGAGAAGTCTGCTTACTTTTTGGCAGCCGGTTCCGACTGACTGGTGAGCCGCTTTCCTCTTCTTAGAAGGAGAAGAGAGGAAGATAAAGCCTCCTCGAAGAAGGCTTGATTAACCTCTTTATGATTAATTTGTTTTTCCTCTCCTGGAGGACTCGGGAGGAAAACGCATGGCATACACTGCAGGATTCCTGGAGATGTTTGGCGCCAAGACAATAGACACACGAGGAGTGGTCGTCCGTTATGGACATTTTAAACCCACACCTCGTGCACTTTTTAAACCCGGAGGGTTTATGTTCCTTAGACATAGTTTTGCAGAAAAAAACAGAAAGAACAGTAACTTTAAACAGTTGTTAGGACACAGGTACAATAAGTATGCCCGTACACAGAATTATAAACTGAAAGCAAAAAACTTATTTTTTACACACAGCAAAGAGAAAAGGGAAGAAAACAAGGAGGGTCAAGACCCTCTAACTGAAACGGGTACTTGACCCACACACAACCACTAAGTAGTTAGTACAGAGGAAGGCCCCTCTAACTAAAACGGAACCTTCTCTGACAGGAAAAATAAAGCAAATTTCAATAAAACAACCAGAGACACACTCGTACACAAAAAATAGCTGTTAAAACAGCTTTTGGGTTGAAGAGAGAACTACTGACAGGAAAGATACTATTAATATAGTACTTAGCCCAGCCAATGTTGAGACCACGTCCAAGCTCTGTAAGCGGCAAACGAGATCTGCGGGATTAGTGGTATGCATCCTGGGATAAAGATAGCTCAGCCAATTAGAGAGGCTCCTGCTTATAGCATAAGCGTAGTCAGAGCCGAGGATCAGTTCGAACCCATCAGTCAGAATGTAGGCGAGATAGGATCACATAACATCAATTATTTACTTTGTCTGACATCGGCTGAGGCAAGAAAGAGTCCCCAACGGGGTACTTAGCTTTTCAAGTCTTCGTAGCTGAAATCTCTGGATCTGACCGACCGCACTTGCGAACAGCTTCTGCACCGCGAGACGGCAAGAAAGACTGAGGAAATGCCGGCTGATGCTTTTATACCCCAGCGCCTGGCGTTGGGGAGGAGGCGACATCAGCTGACGCTGGACCCAGACTTTGGAATCCGCCGATCAAGGCCTGCCTGAGGCAGGACAACCCATATGTTATGACTGCAGATGCATCCTTGATGGACATCATAGTACAGTTGTGTACATTTACGATAAATGTAGATGTTCGAGTGTATTCACTGTCACAGTCATTACATTTGGGTTACCTGGCCTGCAGGTAGCCCTCAGCTGGCCTGAATACCAGAGTCTTGGATTTCAAGCGCCGGATGCTGTCACCTCTTCCATGTCAGGTCGTCAGGGGGTATAAAACATGCAGCTGATGCCATTACATCAGTTTTTCTTGTCCCAGACGTCAGGTGCCCCCACAATAGGAAGCAATTATATGGTATGGTACACCCCAGCAAAAGCAAATGCACATGATATAATATATACCAAAGAAGAAGGAAAGGTAGAGCCAAGAGAAGTCAGGGGGCTGAAGGGAGGGTAACCAGGACTGCAACAGTGAATACACTCAACATCTACATTTAGTGTAAGTGTACACAACTGTACTATGTTCTTCATGTTTCACTATTGTAGTCATCACATTTGGGTTGATTCCCAAAGCTAAGGAAGGGTGGAGCTAGTTAAAGAGCATTAGGGCCAGCAATCAGGTCCTGCAAGACTGCTGTGGCAAATCCAGCTCTGGATTTAGAAAAGATAGGCAGGTGGTAATGCTTGGTGAAAGAATGTACAGAGCTCCAGGTAGCAGCTTCCAGAATGTCCCTGGTAGGGGAGGTAGATGCAGCCCTGGTGGAATGAGATCTTATCCCCTGTGAAGTAGGTTTTCCGTGGTGCTTGTAGCAGAAATGAATGCAATGGGCTATCCATTTTGAAATGGTTTGCTTTGAAATGGCCTTCCCCTCTGCCCCTGCAGCAAATGCCACTAGCAGTTGGTCAGATTTTCTGAGAAGCTTAGTCCTGTCCAAATAGAATCTAAACTGTCTGTGCACGTCCAGAGAATGCAGTATCCTTTCCCCTTTATTTTGAGGATTAGGGAAAAAAGTAGGCAAATGAATGGACTGGTTTAGGGTCACACCGCCTTGTGCATAAAAAGGATGGATTAGTCCTGAGGGAAACCCTGTCTGCATGGAAGATAATGAAGGGTTCCACTGCCATGAGGGCTCGCAGTTCAGACACTCTTCTTGCTGAAGTGATGGCTAGAAGTATGGCTGTTTTCCAATAGGAATTTCAACTCTGCTGTAGCTGGTTCAAATGGGGGCAAGAGCGGGTTTTTCCAATATAAAGTTAAGGTCCCAGACTGGAGTGGGAGCTCTCCTGGGGGGTCTTAAATTTTGGCCCCTCTAAGGAATTGTTTTAGCAGGGGAACACAGAAGAGTGGTTCAGTGTTATAATGTGCTGAAATGGCAGAGGCATGAATCTTAATAGATGAGAGTAGAAAGATAGGCCCTTGTGGAGCATTTCTGTTAAATAATCTAGAATACGAGGTAAGCTGGGCAATCAAGCCGTTGTTGCCCATCCCCTGAGCCTGGCTCCAGGAACAGTATCTTTTCCACTTTTTCAGCATAGGATTTTCTAGTACTAGGCCTC
>NC_056743.1:332929025-333122484 GCF_019279795.1 Protopterus annectens
TGCAGGATTTTAAACAGGTTTTCCTGTCTCCTTTACCCAAGTTCAAAGCTGGACCACACTTTTTTAACATAAACAAGGCCTTCGACACCATCCCACACTCTGGGATCATAGATAAACTTACTAAGCTGGGCATAAATCCCTACGTCACTCGATGGGTTGCCAACTGACTTACTGACAGAACCCAGACTGTAAAAGTAGCAGACTCCAAATCCAGCTTCAGACAAGTGACAAGTGCAGTACCTCAGGGTTCAGTCCTGGGACCACTCTTGTTTGGCATCTACTTCTCTGAAGTAGAGGCCAACACTAAGGGACTCTGGCTAACAAAGTTCGCAGAGGACTGCAAACTGGGAACCATTACTGAATCCACAAATTATGTGGATATTGTAGAAAAGGGCTTTACAGAAACAGATGCCTGGTGCCAGAGCCATGGGCTCAAGAAATGCCAAGAAATGTATAGATGTTATGTGATCCTATCTCGCCTACATTCTGACTGATGGGTTCGGAGCCGATCCCTTATGCTATAGAGCGAGGCCTCTAATTGGCTGAGCTATCTTTATCCCAGGATGCACCACCACTAATCCCCAGATCTGCTTACAGAGCTTGGACGTGGTCTCAACATTGGCTGGGCTAAGTACTATATTTATAGTCTTTTTTCCTGTCAGTATTTCTCTCATTTAAACCCAAAAGCTGTTTTAACGGCTATTTTTTGTGTACGAGTGTGTTTCTTGTTGTTTCATTGAGTTTTGAATATATTTTCCTGTCCGAGAAAGTTCGTTAGAGGGCCTTCCCTGTACTAACTACTTTAGTGGTTGTGTGTGGGTCAAGTACTTGAGTTAGAGGGTCTTGACCCTCCTTGTTTTCCTTTTTCTCTTTTCTTAAAAAAAAAAAAAAAAAAGTTCTTTAGTTTAATATTTTCGAGTTAGTGGTTTTGTTCCTGTGTATAAAAACTCTTAATCTACTGTTGTGGTCTGTTTTTGTACATTATGTCTAAAGAACATAAACCCTCCGGGTTTAAAAAGTGCACGAGGTGTGGGTTCAAAATGTCCATAACGTCGACCACCACCTCTCGTATGCCTATTGTCTTGGCGCCAAACATCTGCAGGAATCGTGCAGTGTATGCCATGCTTTTCCTCCAGAGTCCTCCAGGAGAGGAAAACAAATTAATCCTCAAAGGATTAATCAAGCCTTCTTTGAGGAGGCTTTGTCTTCCTCTCCGTCTCCTTCTAAAGAGGAAAGCGGCTCCGAAAGCGCCAGTCAGTCGGATCCGACGGCTAAGCAGACTAAGCAGACTTCTCCATCGGCTCCATGGACTTCGGAGCCGAGGTCGGAACGGTCTGCCTCGATGCCTCCAGCCTCGACCCCTCTGGTTTTGGAGCCAAGGTCTGGGCCATCGAGGCGGGTCACCCTCATCGGCTCCACTAATATTGGAGCCGATAAGGGTCATCGGCTCAGACACTTCCCCCTCGGAGCTGAAGTCCTTATCGGCACCGAGGAAAATTTCTTTGAAGGTTTCCTCGGAGCCGATAATTGTTGAGTCCTTCGAGGCGGTCCCGAGCCCTCGGAGCCGATGGAGAAATCGGTTCGGGCCCGATCGGTATCCTCGAGAACTTCCAGGATGTCTGATTCGGACATCGACAGGGTGCTCCTTCGACTCTTCCAGTCTCCGGTGTTCCAAAAGATGGTTTGGCTCCAGCCCATTTGGCATGGTCCACTCTTACTGTACTTCCTCCTCCAACAGCTCACCGTTGGAGCAGGTGTTGGTGGAACCAGTGGAGGTGTTAGGGTCAGGCCCGACCCTTGCTCCGACTCGGCTCTTGGGTCGGAGTTCAGTGCACGGACTTCTTCCTTCGGCCCTGGGGAGGCCGGGATTGATACTTTCGGTCCCAAGTCTCCCTCGGGAGTACCGTCCACTGTCGGCCACGGAGGGGGACCTTCCCAGGATTCTGGTGGTCCCGCCTTCAGGGCTATGAGGAGTGCGCTAGCCAAATCTTCATTGGCTACCTCCACAGTTTCCCCAGCTCCTTCCCTACATTTGGAGACTGGGTTGTTGGCAGTCCCCCTGTCCGCAGACAGCGGAGCCCCTGGGCCTCAGGTTACCCCCGCTGGGGTTTCTCCCCCTCCTGGAGGTCCTTCTGAAGCCTCTTCGGAAGAACCCCCCAGGAAGAAAACGTGCAAGAGGAAGCACGTTGACTCCCCTGACGAGTCTTTGACATCTGACACCGATCTCGATGATGCAGAGGGGTCCCCCAAGTCGTCCTCGGATGATGTCTCCTTTGCAGACATCCTGGAAGCCCTAAAACAACGAGGTTCCTGAAGGCCTTCGGGGCTCAGCCCTCCGCCTCCTGGGTGTCTCCGCCCTTCGACGAGCTCTTGGATTTGATCTGTCGAAGGGTGTGGGAACACCCAGACTCTGTGGAACCGGTGCCTGCTCGTCCAAACAAATTTCTTCGCCCCAGATAGAGAGTTCCTTACAAAAGGTGTGGCTGTGGATGCTATGGTGGTGGCATCTGCTACCCAGCAAGATGTAGCAGAGGCTTCTACGTCCGTCCATCCTCCTAATAAGGAGTCTAGGAGCATGGATCGGTACGGCAAGCGCACCCTTAGTTCAGCGGCCTTTACTCTGAGGTCTTTGAACTACCTGACGCACTTTACGAGATTCCAGAGGGATCTGATTAAGGAGCTATCCGATACCCTCTTAGGTAACCTGCCTGAGGAGCTGGCCCAGACGGTTGGATCTCAGCTGGCTACAATGTCGTCCATTTCAACTCGTCCATGAGGCTCATTTCTCAGCGGCCGAAAGGGGCGAGTAGAGCGGTGGGTACAGGCATTGCTCTCACGGAGACAAGCCTGGCTCCGCCTGTTCGCGTTTTCGCGGAGGCCTTCAAGTCTTCATTCACGACCCCTTTGATGGGTCCTCCTGTTTGGGCCCAAGGTGAAAGGCACACTTACCCGCTGTGAACAGGAGGGTAAGACTCTGACCCCGTAGGGGCATGATTTTCCACTCCCTTCGGCCTTATCCCAAGGCTAAAAGAGGAGGGAAGATGTGGTTCCGTAGATCGCAGAAGTCTTACCCTCTCAGCAGGAAGGTTCCCCTCCAGAGGCAGAGGAGGGGAAATTCATCAGGAAGACGCCAGAGGCGGCAGAGGCCCCGCAACACTGGAGACCGCGAGTCCTTTCGTGGTTCTTCAGCTTTTCATAGTCCCTTTGTGATTGCCCGTCTGTGCTGCTCGAGCCAGTCGGGGTTTTTCAAGCACCGAAGGCCTGGGAAGGGATCACTCAGGACCGATGGGTGCTTCGAATTATCGCCGGAGGTTACTCCATCCCATTCTGCTGTCCCCCCCCCCTCAGTCCAAAAGAATCCCGGACCCGCCACCCAGTCAATGGGATACCGCAGCCTTAGAAATGTCAAAGCTGCTGCAAAAAGGAGTCATCCAACCGGTCCCCGCAGACCAGATCAGATTAGGGACTTACTCAAGATTCTTTTTGGTGCCAAAAAAGACCGGGGATTTGAGGCCCATTTTGGACCTAAGCAACCTAAACCGTTCAGTCAAGAAGTCCAAGTTCCGAATGGTCACTTTACAAACCATTCTCCCATTGTTGGAGAAAGGTGTTTGGATGTGCTCCATAGACCTCAAGGCGCTGTATTACCATATCAAAATACATCAAACGTCCAGGAGACACTTGCGCTTCAGCCTAGGAGGCAGTCATTTTCAGTTCCGTGCACTGCCCTTTGGTCTCACCACAGCCCCCAGGGTGTTCACCAAATGCTTGGCAGTAGTGATTGCTCACTTGAGGAGTCTAGGATTCCAGGTGTTTCTGTACCTAGACGACTGGCTTCTAACTGCCACCTCCAAGCATCTACTTCTACGGAGCCTGCAAGCCACAACATCACTGGGCAATTCCCTCGGAATCACCTTCAATTGGCCAAAGTCTGTGTTACGGCCATCTCAAAGAATAAGATTCATAGGGGTAGAGATAGATTCAAACCAGATGCGAGTCTATCTACCTGCAGACAGAATTCAGACCATACAAAATCAGGTTCGAGCCTTACTCCCCAGGTCCAAAGCCCCAGCCAGAATGGTCCTGCAGCTATTGAGATCGATGTCTGCCACAGTTCTGCTAGTTCCCTTGGCAAGGTTACACATGAGAATCCTCCAGTGGCTTCTTTCAACTCAGTGGTCCTTTCAGGAACTCCCTCTCAATCATCTAATATGGATCACAGAATCTTGCAGACGGGACCTTCGCTGGTGGCTAGTGTCCTCCAATTTGGATCAGGGACGACCCTTTGTTCTTCCCCCTCCGGCGGCCACTTTGACCCACGGACGCCTCCCAGACGGGGTGGGGGGGGGCATTCCCTGGGCAGGTCAGTCCAGGGCAAATGGCACCCGGAAGAGACCCCTCTCCACATCAACATCCTAGAAATGAGGGCAGTACTCCTGTCCCTTCAAGCCCTTCACGATTACCTCCCTCAGGGCGTAATTGCTGTTCACTCAGACAACATGTCAGTTGTCTGGTACCTGAACAAACAGGGAGGGACCAGATCCTATCCTCTTTGCAGAGAAGCCATGAGAGTTTGGGAATGGGCAGTCTCGACCAAACGCTTCCTAGTGGCTACGGGCAAGTCCAATGTCATAGCCGACAGGTTGAGCAGAACCATCCTCTCTCCTCACGAATGGTCTCTGAATATGACTATGACAAGGCAGATTTTCAGCGAATGGGGAGTTCGGTGCTGCCTCTCTTCGCGACTCTCTGAAATGCGAAGTGCAAAGAATTTTTCTCCCTAACCCCGGCTCCGGGGAAGAGCCCTATGGACGCATTAGTCCATCCATGGCCCACCGGCCTGCCTTATGCCTTCCCTCCAGTTCCTCTCCTACCCAGGGTAATTCAAAAGGCATCTCTCTTAGGGAGCAAGATGATCTTTATTATTCCTTACTGGCCTCGTCAAGTCTGGTTTCCCTATCTTCGGAAACATGCTCTGGAAGGTCCATGGTTCCTGGACCAGGTCCCAGACCTACTGGTTCATCAGTCGGGACTACTACACCAGTCCCTACACACATTACAATTGACGGCCTGGCTCCTCCTCTTCCGACCATAGTCAGGAGACATGCACTGGACCCAGATGTGGTGCACATATTGTCTTCAGCCCACAAGTCTGCTACGAAGAACTGTATTCTAGCAAATGGAAAAGGTTTGCTATCTGGGCTCAACTCCGGGGCCTGGACCCCATTTCTACTCCCGTGGCAGAAGTACTCAAATTCCTGACCTCTCTTTTCAACCAAGGCTCTTCTGTTTCTACCATCAAAGTACAATTGGCAGCGATTTCTAATTTTCATGAATCCATAGACCCACCTTTAATGAGCAACAGGTTGTGTAAGACCTTCTTGAAAGGTGCTGCTCTATTAAGACCTCCGATTTCTCATCCTGCACCTCCATGGGATCTCGATATAGTATTACGTGCCTTGACTTCTTTCCCCTTTGAACCGGCAGCTACCTGTGATCTGCAGTTTCTATCATGGAAGACAGCCTTTCTAGTGGCAATTACTTCAGCCAGAAGGGTTTCAGAACTTCAAGCTTTGTCAGTGAAACCATCTCTCTTGGTTTTTCATACAGACAGGGTATCCCTCAGACCAAATCCTTCTTTTGTTCTTAAAGTCTGTTCTACTTTATGCTTGCAACAGTCGTTAGAGCTCCCAGTTTTTTTCCCAAAATACTCCAATAAAGCGGAGTTTATTTTCCACACACTAGATGTCCACAGGCAGTTACGTTTTTATTTGGATAGGACCAAACAATCAAGGAAGACAAATCAGTTGTTTGTGTCCTTTGCAGAAAACAAATTGGGCAACGCGGTCATGAAGGTCACTATTGCCAAATGGATCAGGGACTGTATTACTAAAGCTTATATTTATTCTAACAAAGAGCTTTCCACCTCTGTCAAGGCTCATTCTACAAGGGCTATGGCTACTTCGTTAGCATTTCATTCTAAGCTTGCTATTGGTGACATTTGTGCTGCGGCTACATGGTCTTCCCCGCACACCTTCATTTCTCACTACAAATTAGATGTGACATCTAGAGGACGAGCTTCATTTGGTTCCACAGTGCTCAAGAGTGTTTTCCAATGAGCCACCCGGGATTTAGGAATGTAGGCGAGATAGGATCACATAACATCTTTTAGTTATGTACTCACCATAACTTCAGATGTTTGGGATCCATCTCGCACACTAATAAATAACCACCCTCCTTCCCCCTTCCTTGGAGATCAGAGGATATCAGAAGGTCCGAATCCTGTTGTTTCATCTTGAAACATCTAACAATGTTATATAAACAAGCTGTGCATGTGTGCATGAATGCGGACAAACAAGATCTGGGGGATTAGTGGTGGTGCATCCTGGGATAAAGATAGCTCAGACAATTAGAGGCCTCGCTCTATAGCATAAGCGTGCCGACTCGGAGCCGAGGGATCGGCTCCGAACCCATCAGTCAGAATGTAGGCGAGATGGATCCCAAACATCTGAAGTTATGGTGAGTACATAACTAAAAGTTATCCCCTTTGGAAAAAAACATGTACCTATGAATTACCACATAGGTGGCAGGACACTAAACACTGAAAGTGTGATGAGAGACTTAGAGACACAGGTGGACAGTGGTCTCACTTTCGATAACCACATCGCCACAACAGTCAAGAAATCCTATGTGGCACACCTCATCACGAAGGGCTTTTCATCCAGAAAGAAGGAGGTCATTGTCCCACTGTACTCATCCCTCATTAGACCCATTATAGAGTATAATGCCCCATTTGGTATGTACCTCACAAGACATCTGCAACAGCTGGAAAGGCCACAGAAATATCTCACTAAAAGAATCACAGGCATAAAGCAGATGCCATATGCTGAACGTCTAAAAAAAACTCCAGCTATACTCTGTGGCATATCATGTACTCAGAGGCAGTCTCTGCTTAACATACAAGACCATGTCAAACCCTGAGCTGTTGGACATGCTCCACTTAAAGAAATCCCAATCCCTCAGAGCCACACACTCCATGGATCTAAACATTGTCATTACAATGAACAAAACATGCTGGAGGGATAGGTTCCTGACCCAGAGACTCCCCATACTCTGGAATAGACTGCCCAAACATGTCAAGCAGAGCGCCTCATTGGCCCTCTTCAAAAGGAACCTTGATGATTGGATGGGAGATAGGAATTTCACCTCCGGGATCATGTCAGTCGCCCTGCTAGACAGGGGTCCAGAGAAGTAAATATTGTGGGAAGAAATATCCAGGGAATTGTTATGGCTAGGCTTGCATAGGCCTAGGGCCGATAGCCTAGTACCAACCTATGAACCTATAAACAGCTGCAAAAGGGTAAAAATGTTTGCCAAAAATAATGTCCAGGAAAAACCAAATCCAGACTTCGAAAGACCAAAGGTTTCCATTTGACACAAGTCTCCAAGTTTAACTGTCTGCCACAAATCTCCCTTTTCATTTCTCCTACTTTGGCCCACCCCCTTTATCAGACAATATCATTCCCTGTTTCTTTGGTGAATGATCACTTCAAGCCAATAGGTCCTCAACATCACAGAGAAAGGTTACTAATTTTTCCTCCAACCAATTTGGGTGTTCCGCAAGTGCCCCCAAACCAAGACCAACAACTTTTTTCCCAATTTTGAAAGAGTTGTTCCACCAGGGAATTGTAGAACCAGTTCCCATTCATCAGCAAAGCAGTTTTTTTTTATTCAAGATTCTTCTCCCTGAGAAAGGAGGACACTTGGAGACCCATTCTGGCTCTGTCAGTCCCCAACACTTTCCTAGGGGGTTCCAAAGATCAAGATATTTATTCAAATCTGCTTCCAAAAATTCATCCTCAAGCCTTTGTTCTTTGGTGTTTCTACAGCTCCAAAGGTATTCACCAAATGCCTGACCCTAGTCATAGCCTTCTGCAGACTTCATGGTATTCCTATCTATCCCTTTCTGTATGATTGTCTTCTTTAGGCTTCTTCAAGACAGTCTTATCCTGGATTTCAAGTTCACCATAATTTTTTTTCTTTGTCTAGGCTTCATAATAAATTTGAGAGAGTCTTTTCTTCCATATCAAGATCTGATCATTCTGGGTTTCCATCTCAACACTAGTCTTCATGATTGTATTTCTTCTTCAGGACAAGATGCAGTTTCTGATTGCTTACTTCCAGTCTCTCCTTCACCTAGATTTGACCTCCGTGAGAGAGATTGAAAGTCCTGGGATGTATGGCTTCATCCATAAAAATTGTACGTTTTGCTAGACTCTACTGGAGAAAGATTCATCGGTGTCCCAAAGTCTATTTGATGTCAGCGCAGCCATCCTTTGACCTTCCCACTTCCTGTCGTGCTCTTTATAGATAAGGAAGTTATTTGATGTCAGCGCAGCCATCCTTTGACCTTCCCACTTCCTGTCATGCTCTTTATAGATAAGGAAGTTATTTGATGTCAGCGCAGCCATCCTTTGACCTTCCCACTTCCTGTCGTGCTCTTTATAGATAAGGAAGTTATTTGATGTCAGCGCAGCCATCCTTTGACCTTCCCACTTCCTGTCGTGCTCTTTATAGATATATTTGATGTCAGCGCAGCCATCCTTTGACCTTCCCACTTCCTGTCGTGCTCTTTATAGATAAGGAAGTTATTTGATGTCAGCGCAGCCATCCTTTGAACGTCCCACTTCCTGTCGTGCTCTTTATAGATAAGGAAGTTATTTGATGTCAGCGCAGCCATCCTTTGACCTTCCCACTTCCTGTCGTGCTCTTTATAGATAAGGAAGTTATTTGATGTCAGCGCAGCCATCCTTTGAACGTCCCACTTCCTGTCTCGCTCTTTATAGATAAGGAAGTTATTTGGCAGGTCAGACGGAGAACACACGGTCCAGAAGTGTCTTTTCTGTTTTCCTGTCCTACATAGGAAGTTGACAAAACTGCTAGTTTTGAAATTATTCAGAAGAGATACTCACTTCCCATACTTAACAGTAATTATAATAACTAGTGACAGTGGCCCAGTTCTGGATCCAAGTGCCTCAGGCATTCATACCATCCCTGCCTCACTCAGAATATCCACTTGCAGACCACTGACTCATTCTTCTATTACTCCTCTCAGATGCATTCTCCAGTTTGGTTTGATTTTATTTGGCAACATAAACTAGGAGTTAAGACTGTTCACCTTGACTTGCAAAGCCTTAATAGCAAGCAGGTTAAGTTTGAATCATAGGTATCCATGCATGGTCCTAATATTCTTGGCATTACTTTTGTAGACTGAATGTATCTTCCTGTCATTCATCCGGGCTACGTAATAGACCTGGAAGAAAATTTAGTGAAAGGGCAGCGCTCTTTATAAAGAAGAAAAAAAGTAAGCTTCAGCATTATTGTACAAAATATCCAAAACAGTAAATGTGAAATTGTTCGATCTCGCCGTTTGTTCTTACACACTGGTTCGGAGCCGATCCTCTGCTCTGAGTCGGCCGCTTCACAAGCTCTGCATCTAAGAGAAAGCTCGAGACACAATCTATATCCCATGATCCTCCTCTACCATCCCCCAGATCTAGTTTGCCGCTGCAGCAGATCGCGTCGAGGAGAGCTCGGGCCAGTTAAAACTTTGTATTTTTTTTTTCAGTTTTAGAGCTGTTTAAATTGTTTTCTTTTTTCTAGTATCTGACACTGACGTGGATTGAGTGGTACAGAAGCTCATGGAGAATACGGCTATGTCCAAACTAATTGCGGTTTCGTCCCAGTTGGTTTCGAAACTGGAAGCCCTTCCTGTATCTCCTGCAGATCCTCCTTCGAGACCCTTCGAGTCTTAGGAGCTGGGAGAAGAGGAACCGATGATTGTTGAACCCTCGGTGCCGAAGCCTAACTTTGTGCGATCGGCGCCACTGACCTTGACTCCCTCAGAGCCCATCGAGGAGTCACGGAGCCGACGGTCTCTCCTTGGTTCCGGGGCCGAGAGTCGAACCGAGCTTTCGGTTCCGACTCTTCCCTTCAGAGCCTCGGCACAGATTAGTTTGGCTCCGTCCTCGGGGTCGGAGCCCGTGGTCCCGGTCTCGGGGAAACTACCGTGCTCTTCGGATCTGGTGGAATCCTCGGCCTGGGGCTCCGGTGCCTTCGACGTCATGAGGAAGGTTTTGTCTGAAAAGACATTCACTTCATCGGAATCGTCTTCTCCTTCCCCCAAAGGGCTGCGTTCTGTTTCTGTATCAGCGATCCCTCCCAAGCGTAGAGACCCAATGCCTCAGCCACCCCCAGAGGGTGTTCCCTGTTCCTCAGAAGCTTCATCAGATGCCCCCTCTGATGAAGTCCCAAGGAAGAAATTGTGCAAGAGGAGGCACATTGATTCTCCACAAGAATCACTGACATCAGACACCGATTTGGATGAGTCGGAGGGGTCCCCACGGTCCCCCTCAGAGGATGTCTCGTTTGCTGACATCTTGGAGATCTTGAAACAGAGGGGTGATTGGCAGACCCTTGCCCCCACTGAGGACGAATCGGTGTTGCTGAAGGCATTTGGGGCTCAACCTTCTACTTCCTGGGTGACCCCGCCCTTCGATGAGCTAATGGACCTAATAGCTCGAAGGGCGTGGGAGACTCTGGGTACAGTGGAACCAGTCCCTAGGAGGCCGAATAAGTATATTACTGCCCCCCAAGACAAAGCTTATCTTACAAAAGGAGTCCCAGTGGATGCTATGGTGGTAGCGGCAGCCACGAAGAAGGAAATGTCTGAGTCATCTTCCTCTGTTCATCCTCCTAATAAGGATTCCAGGACTATGGACAGGTACGGAAAGCGGGTTTTCAGTTCAGCGACTTTTTCCATGCGTTCGCTGAACTACCTGACGGATTTTACGCGACTTCAGAGAGATCTCATTAAGGAGTTGGGAGATGCTCTCCAGGGTAACACAGATGCTGCTGTCTCCGAAAAGGTAACAGCACAACTTAACACCCTCAGTTCGATAGTAAACTCGTCCATGAGGCTCATCTCGTATGCAGCCGAGGGTTCGAGTAGGGCTGCAGCTTCAGCGATCGCTCTACGGAGGCAATCCTGGATGTGCCTTTGCTCCTTTGCGGAAGCCTTCAAGTCTTCCTTTGCCAATGCCCCCTTTGATGGTGCCACCCTGTTTGGTCCCAAAGTGAAGGAGACTCTCACTCGGTGTGAGCAAGAAGGTAAGACCCTGTCTGCTGTAGGGGTCCATTTTTCTGCCCCGACCAGACCGTACCCCAAAGGGCAAAGAGGCGGAAAAATGTGGTTCCGAAAGACTCTGGGATCTTTCCAGTCCACACAGAGTGACGCCTCCTCCAGAGGCAGAAGAGGAGGCAAGAATGGAAGACGCCGCCCAGGCGGCAGAGGGGGTCCGCAGAACCAGGACGACAGGGATAGCGTCCCTGGGAAGCCCCTCCAGCACTCCTGAGGGGAGGCCCGACTGTCATACTCTGGAGGCAGTCAGGGGTCGCTTAGCTTTATACCCAGAGGCCTGGCTAAATCTTACTACGGATTCCTGGGTAAAAAGCGTAGTAACCAGAGGATACAACATCCCATTTATAACCATGCCCCCCCGAACAAGAGATTTCCAGATGTTCCACCTAGTCTGCGAGATCAAGCAGCCATAGAAATAAGAAAGCTGCTCGAAAAAAGTCATCTAACCAGTCCCGGCGGACCAGATAGGATCCAGAACTTACTCAAGGTTCTTTTAGTTCCAAAGAAAACAGGGGACTGGAGGCCGATTTTGGACCTGAGCAAACTCAACAACTTCGTAAGGAAGGAAAAATTCCGGATGGTCACGCTACAGTTGATCCTTCCCTTCCTGCAGAAGGACGATTGGATGTGCTCTATAGATCTCAAGGACGCTTACTACCACATCAAAATGGCCAAAGCGTCCCGGGATCATCTGCGCTTCCGGCTAGGAGCCAGTCATTTCCAATTTCGAGCTCTGCCCTTTGGTCTCACCTCAGTCCCCAGGGTGTTCACCAAATGCATGGCAGTAGTGGCGTCTCACCTGAGGCGGATAGGATTCCGGGTGTTTCCGTATCTGGATGACTGGCTCCTCACTGCCACCACCAAGCATCACCTTGTACAATCCAGGGAGTACACAATCAACCTTTGTTCCCGTTTAGGGATCTCGGTCAATTTCGAAAAATCTGCCTTATCGCCCTCACAGCATATCTCATTCATAGGGGCGGAGTTAGATACTACCACAATGCTGATCAAACTCCCACAAACGAGCATCAGTCCTCAGAGACCAGGTCGCTATTCTTATTCGGAACAGAAAAGTTTCTGCGGCACAAGTGCTGAAAGTTCTAGGCATGATGGCAGCCACGCTGATTGCAGTTCCTCTGGACCAGATTCACATGAGGATCCTCCAGTGGCTGCTCTTCGCACAGTGGTCATTCCAACAGCTCCCTCTGTCACATCACATCTCGATCACGGAATCTGCAAGCGGGATCTTTGATGGTGGCTAAACAGCCAGGATCTGACGATGGGTCATCCGTTTGTATTACCCAGCCCTACAGCCACAGTAACCACGGATGCTTCCCTGATTGGGGGGGGCGCTTTTCCAGGGGAGAACAGTCCAAGGAGAGTGGTCCAAGATAGAGTACAATCTGCATATCAATGTTCTGGAGCTGAGAGCGGTGTTCCTAGTGTTGCAACACTTTCACGAATCTCTACCTCTAGGAACAGTGGCAGTTCAGACGGACAATATATCGGTGGTCTGGTACATAAACAAGCAGGGAGGAACCAGATCTTATCCACTATCCATATTGGCCCTGAGAATTTGGCAATGGGCGGCGTCCACAGGTCGTTTTCTGATAGCAACGCACATCCCGGGTTCATCCAACGTCATTGCGGACAGGTTGAGCAGAGCCATCCTGTTGCCTCACGAGTGGTCCCTGAACAGTCAAGTAACGGAAAGGATTTTCCGCAAATGGGACCAGCCTTGCTGCGATCTTTTTGCATCCCCCTTGAATGCCAAATGCAGAAGCTACTTTGCCCTTCTTCCCCCTCCGGGGGGTGCCCCCAGGGACGCACTGGTACACGATTGGCCCCCGGGTCTCCTGTATGCTTTTCCTCCTGTCCCTTTGATTCCCAAATTTCTACAGAAAGCCAGGAATCTGGAAAGGACGATCATACTCATAGCACCATTCTGGCCTCGACAGATCTGGTTTCCCTTCCTTCGTGCCCACCTGATGGAGGAACCATGGATTCTGGACCCAGAGCCAGATCTATTGACTCGCTCATCGGGAGTTCCTCATCCATCCCTTCAGTCCCTCAAACTGACAGCTTGGCTGCTCCACTTCCCAATTTAGCCAGGTCAAAGTTTTTGTCTCCTACAGTACAACACATTTTAGTTTCTTCCCACAAACCCTCTACCAGAAAACTATACAAAAGCAAATGGAAAAGTTTGGCTTGCTGGGCATCAGCGCAAGGATTAGATCCCTTGGTGGCCCCGATGCACAAAATCCTAGAATTTTTATCCACACTGTCTCACGAAGGGGCCTCTACTTGTACGATAAGGGTGCAACTAGCGGCCATATCGAACTTCCATGTAGGTGAAGGGGGGTTTTCGGTTATGTCTCACAGGATTTGTAGGGCCTTTATGAATGGTACCTTTCTCCTTTGGCCACCCATCTGCGAGCCGGTTTTTCCATGGAATTTGAATTTGATGTTGTCTCAGCTTATGCTGCCACCATTCGAACCAGCTTCAACCTGCTCACTTAAGTGTTTGTCATGGAAGACCCTTTTCCTCATTGCTGTTACCTCAGCTCGTAGAATATCAGAGCTGCAGGCATTGTCAGTCAGACCGCCATACTTGGTTTTTCACCCAGAGTCTCCTTGCATACCAATCCATCATTTCTCCCGAAGGTATGCTCTGTGCTTAACATTAACCAGTCTATTGAACTCCCCACATTTTTCAAAAACCATTCAAACAAATTGGAATACATGCTACACAAGTTGGATGTACATAGACAACTGAGATTTTATCTGGACAGAACAAAGGATTACAGAAAGTCGGATCAGCTGTTCGTGTCATTCGCAGATAATAAGAAGGGCATGGCAGTAACTAAACAGACATTATCCAAATGGCTTTCAGGCTGCATAAATTTTGTTTATTCAGCTTCAAAGCAACCACTTCCGTTCAAGCCTAAGGCTCATACTACCAGGGCCGTTTCTACTTCTTCAGCCCATGCCGCTCTTCTTCCATTGGATACTATTTGTGCAGCGGCTACGTGGGCAAAACCTCATACGTTTGTCGCTCAATGCAAAGTAGACAGGTCCTCCAAGGACAGGGCGTCCTTTGGTTCCACTGTACTCAGGAACGTTCTTCCATAAGTCACCCAGGGTAACGGAGCTAGGGACGCTACCCGTGTGTAAGAACAATGAGATCGAACAATTTCACATAAAGAAGTTATGTTCTTACCATAACGTTCCATGTGAATTGTTCATCTCGCCTTTGTTCTCACATCCCCTGCCTCCTTCCCCCACCACGTTCTGGAAGAACAAGTACGACTAGTGCCTGGTTGGTATTCTCTAGGTTGACTTCTCTACCTATTCTTCAGTAAGTTGCTTATTAGCTATTTTCCTATCTGTGGTTGGTTCTAGTATTGTTCAGTCTCAAGTGTGTGATTGCATGAGCATTAGACGCAGTGGTTAGTAGTGCGTTCTGGTTCTTGCAAACTAGATCTGAGGGATGGTAGAGGAGGATCATGGGATATAGACTGTGTCTCGAGCTTTCTCTTAGATTCAGAGCTTGTGAAACTGCCGACTCGGAGCCGAGGATCGGCTCCGAACCCGTGTGTAAGAACCAAGGCGAGATGAACAATTCACATGGAAGGTTATGGTAAGAACATAACTTCTTTTTCACGTCCAGGTTAAAATCTGTACTGCAGCTGTCTTCATCCTCTATTTTCTTTTCCATCTCTCTTCCAGTCCCAAATTTAAATGCACATGAAAGAATGGAATAAAGGTTAAAATAATCACTAGGCGCCATTACATTTATTCCATAGATCCACAGATGTCCCTAATCATGGAATGGCTTTCTGTACACAACCTGTTGCACGTGGTCATCACTCCTTGTAGTGAAATCCAGCTACTAAAAAAAAAATCCGTTCAAGACCTCCATCAGAAATATTCCTTACAAGTTTAGGGACAATGTCCTGCCTACTAAATCCATTCAGTGATTACCTCCCTATTTAGACTTTGAATATTGTATAAAATCCCAAAACCTCCCTCAGGTTTGTGACATTATTTTATATTTATTTATTTAGTTTACTGTGTTAGAACACTCATCATAATAAATAAGTTGCCAGCACAGATCAGGTGAAGAATTTAAAAAAAAAAAACAGAACAAATTCACAAACATGGAGAAATCACAGGAGGTAGAGAAATCCCATAGACAAGCTAACCATGTATGTAGATATTAACAGAGGTAAAAAAACAACTGTGGATTACTTTTAGTAGTAAATATGTGAGTGAAGCAGCAGGTGAAAACAGAGGGTTGAAGCAGAAGTGAAGTAGGTGATAAGGGAGTTTGGTGATGTGTCCAGTGGAAAGGCACTTGCAGTCAGATTTTTCATGGAGGTGTCTTTTGATTTGTGTCCCAAAAGTGGGGAAAGAGTAGACTTCTTTATGTGAGGAGGGGGAGTTTGTGTGAGAACAAAGGAGGAGTGGTCGTTACCATGCAGTTTGGTTTGGAGGGTCCAGAGCGAGGGTGTTAATTGGAAGAGGTTTTGTAAGTTGTAAAGAGTGGATTTAATATGGAGTTTGGCAGCAAGAGGCAAGACAACACCGGTTGAACTAATCTGAAAATCAGAGATCATCAAAGTAGTGCAGCTCTGTATGAGATTGCTAGCCTTCTAGCTTTGGAGAGGGTAGTACAGTGGTATTCCCTGGGGGAGAGGAGAGACTTGGAGACTGGAAATGAATTGGCAGGTTTTGTTTTCAATGGACTGTAGAGTGGGTGATATTTTAAGAGTCCATGACTATGATGAGGAGCACATACTCAAGCTGAGCAAGGACTCTCTTGCCTATTTCAGCTCTAGCTGGAACCAGTAAAGAGAGAATTGGTATTTTTCCTGGTGTTTTCATAGGTTCATAGGTTAGTATTAGGCTATCGGCCCTAGGGCCTATACAAGCCTAGCTATAACAATTCCCTGGCTATTTCTTCCCTCCAGCATGTTTTGTTCATTGTGATGACAAGGTTTAGATCCCTGGAGCATGTGGCTCTGAGGGATTGGGATTTCTTTAAGTGTAGCATGTCCAGTAGCTCTGGGTTTGACATGGCCTTGTATGTTAAGCAGAGATCGCTTCTGAGTAGGCGATATGTGACAAGAGTATAGCTGGAGTTATTTTAGACTGTTAGCATAGGGCATCTGCTTTAGGCCTGTGATTCTTTTCATGAGGTATTTCTGCGGCCTTTCCAGTTGTTGCAGATGTTTTGAGAGGTACATACCAAATGGGCGTTGTATTCTATAATGGGTCTATTGAGGATGAGTACAGTGGGACAATGACCTGCTTTTTTCTGGATGAAAAGCCCTTAGTGATGAGGTGTGCCACATAGAGACATTGCCACAGTAGTCAGGAAATCCTATCAAAGGTGAGACCACTGTCCACCTGTGTCCCTTAAGTCTCTTATCACACTTTCAGTGTTTAGTGTACTGCCACCTATGTGGTAATTCATGGGTACATGTTTTTTTGATAACTATACATTTCTTGACATTGAGCTTGAGCCCATGGCTCTGGCACCAAGCATCTGTTTCTGTAAGGCCCTTATGTAGAATATCCACATCATTTGGGGATTCAGTAATGGCTTCCAGTTTGCAGTCATCTGCGAACTTTGTTAGCCAGAGTCCCTTAGTGTTGGCCTGTACTTCAGAGAAGAAGATGATGCCAAACAAGAATGGTCCCAGGATTGAACCCTGAGGTACTCCACTTGTCTCTTGTCTGGAGCTGGATTTGGAGTCGGCTACTTTTACAGTGTGGGTTCTGTCCATAAGCCAGTTGGCAACACATCGAGTGACGTAGGGATTAATGCCCAGCTTAGTAAGTTTATCTATCATTCCAGATTCCAGAGATGGAGGGATGGTGTCGAAGGCCTTGGCGAGGTCCAGATAGGCTGTGTGGACCACCTTACCCTCACCCACAGCTCTGGAGACTGATTTGAAGAAGTCAGCCAGTTTCAGGAGACAAGAGCGGCCCTTCACGAACCCAAACTGGATGGGGTCCAGTGTTTGAAGGTTGCCAATATCTTTGTTTATAATTTCCATGGCAATACGTTCCATGGCCTGGCAGATCAGGCTAGTCAGACTGATGGGCTGGTAGTTCCCAGGATCCAAGGTGGATTCCCCCCATGTAGATTGGGATAACTGTAGCTGTGCGCCACTCAGTGGGCACGAAGCCTGAGGTGAGGCTATGATTAAACATGACACTTAGGTGAGGTACCAGTTCATTCTGTAGTTCGTATAGTATATAGCCTGGGATGTTGTCTGGTTCCATGGATGCTGTATTAGCTTTGGAGAGTGCAGTTTTTACCTGTGGCCATTATTACTGGAATTTGGCAATCATTCTGTGTTGAGATGGGCACTTTAGGGGGTGAGAGGGGGTGAAGTTGGCACTGAATCAGTCTGCCAGGATATTGGCAATATCCTTGGGATCAATATATTTACTGCCATTATGTTGTAGCTCAGAGCAGATCTGAGCATTGCCATTTAGATTCTTGACATAGCTATAGAATGGCTTATGGTTGTCTTTGGAATCTTTGACAGTTTTATTTTCGTAACTAGCTTTGGAGGATTTTATGAGGGATCTCCGCTTCTTACTGAGGCTGGTAAGGGAGTTTTTTGCATCCTGGGATTTTCCTCTTTTCTGCAACAGTTTCTTCCTTGTGTTGTAAAGTTTGTTTATGGCAGGGGACCACCAGATTGGCTTCCTTTTTTTTGGAGGAGAGCATCTTGGTTCTATTTGGGATGGCACGATTTTCATTTTGACTTTGGAGGTTAAGTGTCTTGTTTAGCCATAAACCTAGGTATTTAAAGGATGTGGTTGTTTCTGTTGGGGAGCCATTGAAATCTTCAATGCTGATTTTTTAGGAGTTTCTTTTTCATCTTTTGAGAGATTCCAAATATCATAATTTTTATTTTTGAGAAGTCGAAAAGTAGCTTATGGCTGTTTAACCTAGAATTATGGGTGTGGAAGTCATATTGAAGCTAGGTTTGAGTAGTTGAATTTCAGGGACTAGATTGAAGGATAAGCAGGTCATCTGTATAAAAAATGATGGGAAGGTTAGGGAAGTCAGAGGGGGGTTATTAAAGACCGAAAACAACAGTGGAGTGAGTGTGGATCACTGGGGCACTTCTTTTGTAAGGGGTGCATGCGATGATGGGGATGAGTCTATTTTGACTTTGAAATACTGATTTGTTAAGATATCTGGGCATTGTGTTGGGACTAACCCCAATTTCTTGGGGAGACTGAAGGAGCAGGATGTGTTCAGTAAGAACAAATGCGTTGGTAAGGTGAATGAAGGGAGCTCGTATAAGGCTTCCTTCATCCATGTTGAGAAAGACTTCATCTTTTAGTGACCATAGTGCTGTCATTGTGCTCCTGCCAGCCAAAATACATGCTGTTTAACCAGGGAGGCGATACTGTTGGATTTAAGTGGACAAAGAGTTTAGCTTTTCAAGCATTTTTCTAAGTGTAGGGAGGATGGAGGTGCAAGTGGGAGGCATTTTCTGGCTGAGGGAGTTTAGGAAGGGAATGTAATCAGGGGTGTGATGGATTAAAGAGGAAAAGGCCATGTTTTGGGTTAAGCAGGGTTCTAAATATGGAGTAGAGGTGCGATAAGTCTTTACAGAATGATATCAGCCAAGGGAGTGGGTCGTCTGCACCATGACACGTATACAGGGGTACGCTTTCTAGTAGGGGATCCAGATCAGAGTGTCATTTCCTTAAATTAAAGAGGGGGTCCTGGGTTGGAATACTAGGGAGGTGTCCGAATTTGTTGAGAAAGTCAGAGGCTGTGAGCTGGCCTTGAAAGGTCTGCATTGTGAAAAGAGAGAAGACTATCTGTGGATTTTTGAAATGCGAGAAGGTTTACTTCCTGCTAGAGTTTGTTTGCTTAGCAGAGCAAGTTGTTTGTGTCTGAAATAGTTGGTTATCTGCCTGTTTATGGCATGCTTAGCTAGGTTAACTAGAGAGGCATCCTCCAGACTGGTTTTGTCTCCATGAAGACCACGCATTGTCCTCAAGTTTGCACAGTGCTTTCAGTGCAGTGGTTACTCAGGTTTTTTTTTTTTTTGGTGCATTTAATAAGGCACTGTGTGAATGGGAAGAATTTGCCTGCCGTGGGAGGGGGATGTTTGTAAGGGCTGAGGCAGCTGAGTTGGGGTTCTGCAAGTTGGTAATGGGAGACTAGTCAAAAGTTGTTGGGTGTTTGTACTGGTGGCACATCTTGGTCAGAAGGTAACTAGTTTGGGGGA
The DNA here is from genome assembly GCF_019279795.1 of Protopterus annectens. Taxonomy (NCBI): domain Eukaryota; kingdom Metazoa; phylum Chordata; order Ceratodontiformes; family Protopteridae; genus Protopterus; species Protopterus annectens. The sequence goes on from NC_056743.1 coordinate 332,948,499, forward strand.
GCCATTCTGGTGACTTGTGAATAATTCGTATGATTATTAGGAACTGTTCACTGAATGAGGATAAAAGACTAGATATTTTGGAGATAATGTAAGAGTTGTTAGCGATTAGCAGATCCAGGAGGGAGTGATTAGTGCTTGAGATTTGGATGAGTAGTGTCATTGACTAATTGCATAAGGTTGATATTGGAACTCCATAATGTCATTTCTCAAGGAACCAACATAGTTTAAGTTAAAATCACTTGGAATATCAATGTCTGTACATGCAGGAAGCTGAGGTGATACGGAGTAAGGCTGGAGGAGGAACCAACATAGTTTAGGTTAAAATCACTTAAAATATCAGTGTCTGTATACATGTAGGAAGCTGAGGTGATATATAGTAAGGCTGGAGGAGGAACCAACATAGTTTAGTTTAAAATCACTTGGAATATCAGTGTTTGTATACTTGCAGGAAGGTGAGGTGATATTGAGTAAGGCTGGAGGAGGAACCAACATAGTTTAGGTTAAAATCACTTGGAATATCAATGTCTGTATACTTGCAGGAAGGTGAGGTGATATTGAGTAAGGCTGGAGGAGAAGGCGGAAACTAAGTAACTGCTTACAGAAGGTGTCTGTCTGTTTTGGGGGGATAATTTTAGAATTCATTTGAGGTCAGTATCCGAGGATTTGTTTGAGCAATAATAGTTGGGATAAGGGTTTTTTTGTAAAGACTTAGAGCACCCAAACATTCCTTATTGCCAGGTTTCATTTCTTGAAGATATTTGTACAAGGGGAGTAGATGCTGAAAATTAGGTTTGGGGCGTTTGAGCCATGTTTCATTGACAGCTGTGATATCTGCTGAGTGGGATGAAACAAAGGTGTTTATTTGGTCAAGTTTATTCAAGATGCTTTGGGCGTTAGCACAGGAGTCAGATGGTAAGAGTTTATGGGTTGTGTGGTGGGAGGGACCTGTAATTGGTTGATAGGTTTTTGCTAGATTAATGACCACTTTATAAGTCTAGCCACGCACCCCAAACCATTTGAGTCACAAGTATCAAATGGGGGGGGGGGGCATGTTAGAAGGCAGATACCTAAGGATTTGTTGGGGGTGCTAGTTAGGATAATACTCTTCTTAATTGAAGGCCTATGAACATAAGGAACATGGGAGCCAGATGTAGAGGGGGTAAATTTACAAGTTCCCATCCAGTTGTCAAGGTTTTGTTTGAATAGGGTCAGTGTTGTTGGGTAGCCTTTTCCATAGTGCTGGGATTCTTTGGGACTCCTATCTGTCTCACTCCAGTTTGTTCTGTTTGTCACAACTGAAGTTCAATCCCTGCATCTAGTGTTTCTGGTGCTGTTTGTTTTGCATATGTGCAACAGATCCATCAGGGCTGGGTCTGAGGAAGCCCTGTAAGCCAGACAAAGATGCCCTGTCAGCAGCCTGTAGGAGACCGACCACAGAGAGAGAGTGAGTGCGAGCCTTTACGCAGTGCAGTCAGTGTAGGACAGGGTACTCATGGCCTGAATTCTCCTGATGAGAAGCTTTTGGGGGTGTCCCCAACTGTTGAAGGGTCTGATGAGATACATGCCAAAGTGACATTGTACTCAGTAACAGGTCTGATGAGGATCAGAGTGGTACTGCAACTTCTTTGGACTTGGATGCAATACCCTTACCTGTACGTTGAGCGACAGTGAATGATTTTCTTATCTTGGCTATATGTTGGTGAAAGACCAAATTGCTGCCCACATATGTTCCCAGATCACTTACTACTGAGCTGACTGTTAACAGATGTTTTATCGATGGTGTAATTAACTTGCATTGACAAGTTTCCCAATGGGTATTGTAATGCATTTTTTGGCATTGAGTTTTACTCCATGGCTTTGGCAGCAAACATTTGTCTCTGTTAAACCCACTTACAAGATGTTTGTGTCTTGGGGTGAATCTATAATAGCTCCCAATTTACAGTCGTCTGCAAAGTTGGTGAGCTAGAGGCCTTTAAACATTAGCCTTGACTTCTGAGAAGTAGATGCCAAGCAAGAGTGGGCACAGTACAGAACCCTGTGGTACTCGACTGGTGTCTTGGAGGTAGTATCACCTATCCTGACTTCTTGGGTCCTGTCTGTGAACTAGTTGGCAATCCAGCAAGTTATGAAAGGGTTTTCACCTAGTTCAGAGAGCTTGTCAACAGTACCTGAGCAGGGTATTGCATCATCTAAGCTTGTCAACAATGCCCGAGTGGGGTATTGTACCACCTAAGCTTGTCAACAATGCTCAAGTGGGGTATTGTATCATCTGAGCTTGTCAACAATGCCTGAGCGAGGTATTGTACCATCTGAGCTTGTCAACAATGACTGAGCGGGGTATTGTATCATCTGAGCTTGTCAACAATGTCTAAGTCGGGGTATTGTACCACCTGAGTTCGTCAACAATGCCAGAGCAGGGTATTGCACCACCTGAGCTTTTGTCAACCATGCTTGAGCGGGGTATTGTACCATCTGAGCATGTCAACAATGCCAGAGCAGGGTATTGTACCATCTGAGCTTGTCAGCAATGCCCGAGTGGGGTATTGTACCATCTGAGCTTAGCAACAATGCCCAAGCAGGTTTGAAAGAGATGAGGTAAACTAAGTGTGTAGTTAGAGGTGTGTATGAGAGTTAGCAGGAGGAGACTGGAGGGGGTTTTGTGGATCAAGTGGGTGATTGTGTGTTTTGTGGTTGGATAGTGAGGGGAAGGTTGGGATTACCAGTGGTATAGTGAGTTAGTGATGAGGAGTAGCAGTGCTAGAGAGAAACTTCTGAAAGTAAATGGCAGGACCATGTGATATGGGGACAGGAGTGGAGTCTAGAGAGCGTATATGTTAATGAAGGATTTGAGAATGATGATGATGTTTGTTGTGGTTTTTATTTAAGTGTGAGTGGTGATTGAAACTGGATAGAAGTTTAGAGTGGGATTAAGGAAATGGGATGTAAGTTTAGCAAAATTGTGTGTGCCTTTAATGGGTGGCCACAGGTGGGTGACAGGAGGGTGGGAACAGGAGTGTGTAAATTGAAGACCTTGGGGAGTTCAGGGGAGGGAGATGAAGTAGAGCAAGGCACCCCTCCCCACAGCTGGAATCAGTCAGTGAAATTTTGTCTGGTGGGTGCAGAGGATATAGAGGTCAAAGAAATTGAGCACAGTAGTGGCCCGATTAAAAAGGGGGAGAAGATCCTAAAACTAAGCCCCCTTAATTGTTAAAGCTATGAGTGTTCACCTTCAAGATCAGAAATAAGTGTGCAAGGTCTAACACAAGCTGATGGCTTTGGAGTAAATGCTGCCCATGTCCCCAAGTAAGGAAGATGAACTATTAACCTGCAAACTGACGAGATGAGAGGTAAGGAAGCTTTGAGACTTCTTGACTGCTTTATTGTAAAACAAGGAATGTAGTGTTCAGTAATAGATTTTAACAGGAGAACACATACCTTGGCAGACTTGACAAGAGTGGCCAAACATTAAGTTAAAGCTTGACCTGCTAGTAAAGTTAAAATGGGGATCAGACCAACCAGGGATTCCTTCTGTGCAGTCGGCAGGTTACACTGGCACATTTCCAAATCCATGAAGTCGGTCGCAGTTAGAGCTGAAGTACATAAACTGGTCTCCCCTTTAATCAGTGACCTCCCCCACTACAGCCCTAGATATTCTTTAAATGCTTATTTATTGCAGGTATAGAAAGTTTTTCCTTCCATCAGACTTTAAATCAAAAGCAAACTCTTATCTGTGGATGAACAAACATTATATCTGTAATAAAACTCGAGACAAGGTATGGGAGTAAAAGGAAATCCTTTCACTTAGATACTCTTGACAGAAATGCAAAGTTGTCATAAAATGAGGTAAATCCAACTTCATCAAAAACAGCTATGACATCTAATCCTAGGCTTCCCTGGAAGTTAATCAAACAACCTCCTAAGTGGACTATGCTAAGCAACAAAATAACTCGTATTCCATTAGCACATAGCCCAAACTACTCCTAGATTGCTGCCCTGATTTCCACAGTCCTGTCAAATCGATATGCAGTTAACAAACTGCCCCTCCTCCTTTCTGCTGAACTTCGCCATCTTGGGCCATGCAGATTTTTCATAGAGCTCGCTCCTGTGCGGCTTCTCCTGCCTTAATACAGGAACTTCCAAAATGGTCACACAATTGCTTAGTAAACTAGAAAACAAAGCTAGCCTTTCTTCTAATGCTTTGCATCCATTTTTGTTTGAAATGGCTACACGATACATCTTCGAACTGCTTGCCCACATATTCAGTCTTTCATAGCTATCACTGTACCTAGTCAGTTTAAACTTGCTGTGATAGTACCAATCCCAAAAGTGCCCTCTCCAGCAGTAGCACATATCCTCCGTGATCGAACCCTGAAACAAATGCGGATCCACATTGATCACCACCATGGCTTCAGGTCAGTATGACAATTGTAGACTATCTGATGATAAAATACATGTTTTTGTGGAGGGAGTACACTGTGCATGTGCTTCATAGAGCTTCGATGGACATTTCCAAGTGTAAACCACAGTATCTGTAGGAGTCCACTGTGCGTGTGCTTCATAGAGCTTCGATGGACATTTCCAAGTGTAAAATACAGTATCTGTAGGAGTCCACTGTGCGTGTGCTTCATAGAGCTTTGATGGACATTTCCAAGTGTAAACCACAGTATCTGTAGGAGTCCACTGTGCGTGTGCTTCATAGAGCTTCGATGGACATTTCCAAGTGTAAACCACAGTATCTGTAGGAGTCCACTGTGCGTGTGCTTCATAGAGCTTCGATGGACATTTCCAAGTGTAAACCACAGTATCTGTAGGAGTCCACTGTGCGTGTGCTTCATAGAGCTTCGATGGACATTTCCAAGTGTAAACCACAGTATCTGTAGGAGTCCACTGTGCGTGTGCTTCATAGAGCTTCGATGGACATTTCCAAGTGTAAACCACAGTATCTGTAGGAGTCCACTGTGCGTGTGCTTCATAGAGCTTTGATGGACATTTCCAAGTGCAAACCACAGTATCTGTAGGAGTCCACTGTGCGTGTGCTTCATAGAGCTTCGATGGACATTTCCAAGTGTAAACCACAGGATCTGTAGGAGTCCACTGTGCGTGTGCTTCATAGAGCTTCGATGGACATTTCCAAGTGTAAACCACAGGATCTGTAGGAGTCCACTGTGCGTGTGCTTCATAGAGCTTCGATGGACATTTCCAAGTGTAAACCACAGTATCTGTAGGAGTCCACTGTGCGTGTGCTTCATAGAGCTTCGATGGACATTTCCAAGTGTAAACCACAGTATCTGTAGGAGCCCACTGTGCGTGTGCTTCATAGAGCTTCGATGGACATTTCCAAGTGTAAACCACAGTATCTGTAGGAGTCCACTGTGCGTGTGCTTCATAGAGCTTAGATGGACATTTCCAAGTGTAAACCACAGTATCTGTAGGAGTCCACTGTGCGTGTGCTTCATAGAGCTTCGATGGACATTTCCAAGTGTAAACCACAGTATCTGTAGGAGTCCACTGTGCGTGTGCTTCATAGAGCTTCGATGGACATTTCCAAGTGTAAACCACAGTATCTGTAGGAGGTCCACTGTGCGTGTGCTTCATACAGCTTCAATGGACATTTCCAAGTGTAAAATACAGTATCTGTATTGGCCACTTTAAAGTACTTTTCTAACTTGGCTCTTCAACTACAAAAACACACTAAGTTCCACAGTGTAGATCACTACTGCAGTCGGCTAAGCTATACAGGTCCTACCCCTTGTGATCGGCCAGCTTTCCTAAGCTTAAGGGCTCCTTCCATACACTCTTAACTGCCATGAGCTTGAGAGTAGTTCATTATGAAGACAGTTGTGCAAATCACCTCAAGAATTTTTTGCTGCTAAAGAGCATCCCTTCAGTGTGCTCAGTAGAATTGTTCATAGGTTCATAGTTGTTTACTAGGTTAATGACCACAAGGGCCTTTTTAAGCCTAGCCATGCATCCTAAATCTCTGACAAGTTCTGGTACTCTTGATAAGTGTAAGGAGGGGCTTAGGATATGAAACATTTACGAGCAGAGGCCTGCGAGATGAACCATTTACAGGTTACCTGGGTCCATTAGAGACATGGGTTCCAACCAAGGGATGAATGTCTTGTTCCCCATCCAATTGTCAAAGTTGCACTTGAATTGGGTTAGGGAGGAACTCTGCTTCACATGGATGGGGAAGCCTGTTCCAGAGACGGGGTAGTCTCTGGGATATATACCTGTCTCTCCAGCAGGTTCTGTTTATATAACAGGCAAGGTTCAAGTCTTTAGAATGGATAATTCTGGTGGGGTTTGTTTTGCTGATATGCAGAATTCCTGTCAGAGTGGGGTCTGATAATGCCCTATATGCCAGGCATAGATGTCCCCTCAACAGCCTGTTGGAGACCAAATACAGGGATAGGGCCTTGAGGTGGTCCACATAGGATATTTTACTTACGCCCTGTGTTCTTTTAGTGAGGAACCTCTGTAGACATTCCATTTGTTGGCTATGCCTGGTTAGGTACATACCAAAGGGGAGATTGTACTCGATATGTCTGAATGCTGAATACAGTGGAACAATGACTTTTGTTGGATCTAGATGCCATGCCTTTGTTTATAAGTTGCGCAACACAGAATGATTTTCTCACTATTGTAGACACATGATTGTCAAAGGCTAGATTATGTGTGTGTCCCCAAGTCCCTGGCTACTAGGTTATCTCTAAAGGGTGTGTTGTCAATATGATAGTTACCAGGGGTGGATGACTTCCCAAAGGATACTATTGTGCATTTCTTGGCATTTAGTTTTAGTCCATGGCTCTGACACCAGTAGTTTGGCTGTCAGCCCTTCCTGGAGAATAGTTGTGTTGGTGTGGGATTCAACGACCGCTCCTAATTTGCAATTATCTGCAGATTTAGTCAGCCATAGCCCATTGACATTGGCTGTGACTTCAGAGAAGTAAATGCCAAAAAGGAGTGGTCCAAAGACTTATCCCTGAGGGACTGCACTTGACTGGCTTCTTTGTAGATGTGGATTCCCCAATTTTACCTTCCTGCATCTTCCTGTCTGTGAGTCAGGGTGACATATGGGTTTGTACCTAACCTCTTGAGTTTGGCAACAATACCCAAGTGGGATATTGTCACATGCCTTGACCAGGTCAAGGTAGACAGTGTGAACCATTTTGCCCTCATCCATTGCTTTGGTGAACTTATCAAAGAAGTCCACCAGGTTAAGTAGGTGTGACCCAGCCTTGATGAACCCAAGCTGGGTTGGGTCCAGTGTCTGGAGTTTTACAGCGAAGTCCACCAGGTTGAGTAGGTGTGACCCAGCCTTGATGAAACCAAGCTGGGTTGGGTCCAGTGTCTGGAGCTGTACTTTATCATTATTGATCATTTCCATGATAATGTTTTCCATGGCTTTGCATATAAGACTAGTGAGGCTTGTAGGTTTGTAGTTTCCAGGGTCTGTAGATGGCACACCATTGTGCAGAGGGATAACTGTTGCTGTTCTCCATTTGTGAGGCACAAAGCCTGTTTGGAGGCTACAATTAAATAGCAGTTCCAGAGGGCCTGATAGGTCATGTTTCAGGGTCTATATTACATCAACGAACGATTAAATGTTCAAATCTCTAAAGGTTGACCTTTAGAGATGGAATATTTAAATGTTCGAAGATATAAAAAAAAATTAAAAAAAAGTAAAAGAAAAGGGTTTTAGCAGGGGGCAAGCCCCCCCCTGCACCCTCACACCCCCCGCTACTTAAATATACCAACTCCAAGATTGCACATCAGTGCACTACAGTGTGGAAATGGGAAATGTCCCCTTCCCTACACTGTAGGGCGATCTTGGAGTTGGTATATTTAAGTAGGGGGTGTGTGGGGGGTGCAGGGAGGCTTGCCCTCCTGCTTTATACCCTTTGGTTTTGCCACTTCGTTTTTTTTTTTAAACATTTTCGAACGATTAAATGTTCGATCTGTAAATGTCGACCTTTACAGATTTGAACATTTAATCGTTCGTTGATCTAATATAGACCCGATGTTTCATGCTGTTTAGAAAATATCTTAGAATATTGTCTGGACCCATTGATGCAGTGTTCTTGGCCTTAGAGTGACCATTAAGGACCTCTTCCCTAGTGATGGCAGGGATGGGGTTATATTTGATGGTATTTCCTGGGGAAGATTAAGGGGAAGAGAGGGGTAAAGCTGAAGCTGACTTTGTTGGCCAGCAAGTTTTCTATATCTTCTGGCTCAGTAACGGTGGCTCCATTTACAGTTAGCTCTGCACACAGTTGTGTATTGCCTTTGAAATTGCAGAGATAGCTAAAGAAGGCCTTGTGGTTGTCCTCGGTCTGGGAGGCTACATTTACCTCAAATTTGGCTTTGGTAGATTTTATTTGTCCTCTAAGTTATTTGTTTAGCTTGAGAGTGCTTTTATTCTGATGGTGCTGCACCTCCTAATTTTTGCTACGACTTTCTTCCTTTTATTTTACAGCCTGTTTATTTTGTGATTCCACCAGGGTGGCTTGTTTTTTTGAATTAGTTCTGTACTACATCCTGGTGGGTACAGCTGCCTCAGTGCAGATATTAATATGCTTGTATAGGGTTTCTGTGAACAGTTCTGCATAGGAAGCAGTGTTCTCAGGGTTTGTGGGGTCTTCATATTTGCCAGGTTATCACTTAATAGCAGGAAGTTAGCCTTAGAGTAGTTCCTGAGTATTCCAGGGTTAGCTGGAGGTCCAGGTTTTATTTTTACCTAAAAGGAGACCGTTTTGAGGTCTAATCTTACGAGAGAAGACATTACAATAGGGGATGTGCCGCACTCTCCCATATTAGTGAGGATCAGATCCAGTATGGTTGCACCCCTGGTTGTTGTATTGACAGTCTGGTCCAGGAAGTTTGTTTACCAAATCCAGGAATCTCTGTGCATGTACGTTTGATTTTGTATAGGATTCCCAGTTAATAGTGGGGTAATTAAAGTCACGCATGAATATAATATTGGGTTGGATGGTTAGTTTTTCTAATAAGTTTAAATGCATGGTATTGGTTTCTGGGGTCATAGAGGGGGACCTGTAACTTGTAAGTAAGTGCTATTGGATTTTGCCTGTGGTAGTTTGAACATGGAGTAGCTCAAGTGCATTGTCCTTTTTGACCAGCATTGAGTATATTTTACTGTAAAACGACACACCTCCACCTTTAGTCTCTGTGTAGTAGGTGGTCTAAATGTGTGGAAGGCATTATAACCTTGCACTGTCTGCTAGCAGTTCTTCAAGGCTAGGCAGGTAAAACCCCTGTTGGGGAAACTTTCCTCTATATATTTTTCTGAGTTATATGTGTGCATTTCTTTTTAAATAAATCCAAAAACAGGTTCGAAAAACCAGCAACACAATTTGAGAAGAGTCCAATAGCACTATTTATTCCACTGTTTAAAGCGCTTTTCATCAGCTTGATAGCAAACTTCTTCAGAAACAGTTACAGCAATAAAAAAAACTTCCTTATAAGACAGGTGATCAGCATTCACCAATTGCATCACTTTGATGTCCTTCAAGAATGCAACTGCAGTCATAACATATGGGTTGCCCTGCCTCAGGCAGCCCTCGGTCGGCCGGATTCCAAAGTCTGGGTCCGACGTCGGCTGATGTCGCATTTCTCTCCGACGTCAGAGCGGCTGGAGTACATAAGCATCAGCCGACACCATCTTCTTCAGTCTTTCTTGCCGCGCGGTGCCCGAAGCAGAAGCAGTTCGCAAGTGCCGGTCGGTCATCTCCTGTATTCTTCGATTCCGAAGTCATCAAAAAAGCTAAGTACCCCGTTGGGGACCTTTTCTTGCCTCAGCCGATGTCAGAAATTACTGAAAAAGTTAACAATTGTCTTTCTTGTGGTAAACAAATACCTCATAAGGATTTCCACTCTTACTGTCTTCCTTGCCTTGGCCCAGACCACAACGTCTCGGCCTGTGTAGCCTGTGCTCGCTTCAACAAGCGCACTCTCAGGCGCCGGGCGGAGTTCGCTGAAGATTTTTTTGGCGAAATATTTTCTTATACAGTGCCGTCGGAACTTCCGACATCGTAAACTCCCAAGAAACGAAAAGACCGGGACCGACATCCTCGGCCCGCGTCTACCACAGACTCCACGCCAAAACCTACCGTGAGTGCTCCGGTTCCCCCTGAGACGGTTATTCCACCGCTCCGAACCGAAGACTCCGATTACCGACGACTCCGATTCCGGATATCACTACGACGCCAGTTATTGATTTTCCTCCAGATACCGAAACCGAGGAAATGCCCGAGACCATTGCTGTAGATAAGGTCACTCCTGCACGTGGAGCTGCCAGGCCTCCTATGGCCATGTCTATTAAGGCCTACACTAGGGCTAAGGCAGCCAGCAAGACCAAGCATCTTACTGCTAAAGCCTTACCTCAGCCTACTCCAGAGACACAAATCATGACTATGGCTGCTGACTTAATTTCTATGATTAGAGGTTCACAGGTCCATCCTGAGAGAGGATCCCAGCCTCCTTCTGATAAAAGGCCCCGGGTTGAACCCTCTGACCCTATTCCTTCAGATGAAGATTCTGAGGACTCTGTCCACTCAGATGGCCAGGAAGAGCTCTTCCAGACCTATGAGGACTCTGATGCAGAGGATTCCATCCCCTCGGCCTCCCCTCCTGAGGATATTTCTTTTGGGGAAGTTCTGCATACCATGAGGGAACATTTCAAGTGGCAAGGCCAGGAATATTCTGATTCCAGAAAGCGCCTTCGAACTTTCCTTAAAAAGCCCCAGCACAGGCCCTTAGCTATTCCTCTTGTGCTTGATGTTTTGGATGATTTATATTCTGACTCTAGTGTTACCCCTGATTCTCTTCCTCCTGCTCCAGCCAAGCCAGACAGGTATTACAGGGTCCCAGAAACACATTCCCATTTATTCAGGGCCCATACTGCTGATTTGGAAACTATTTCTCAGGGACCTAAAGGTGTTTCAGCTTCCACCTCTAAAAATCCTTTGCCCTCCAACAGGGAAGCTAGGTCATTAGAGAGATGGGGCAAAAAGGTTTACACATCCACTACTTTATCTATGAGAGCTTTGAATTGCCTTTTTCATATGTTACAATATCAGGATTTCCTGCTAGAAGACTTACAGAAAACATTGGCCTCTCCTGATCCTTTAGACAGGAAGTCTTTGCAGGAAGCTGTACATAACTCTCAGCAAGTAAGCAATCACTTCCTGCAGTGTGGATATGATGCACTGGAAGCTTCATGTAGGGCAGCTATGACAGGGGCAGTCATTCGTAGACATGCATGGTTAAAAGATCAACCTCTACCAGATCATGTAAAGGCAAAACTTCTGGATGCACCTTTGGAAAAGAACAAGCTTTTTGGTGCTAATGCTAAGGATGTGTTAAAGTCCATCGAGGAAAAAGCAAAATCAGTTCAGACGGTGAAAGATTTCCTCCAGGTTCAGACCCCAGATTCAGTAGGAATTGGCCTTCAAAAAACTGGTCCTTTCCTAATCCTGAAAAATTTCAAAGGGGTAAAAACAGACATGGCAGAGGAAGAGGACAATACAGAGGTCCTTACAGGGGACGACAATGGCAGCCAGCAAACCAAAGAAGTGACACAGGGGTTTCACCTGCCCCACAGCCACAATCTCAATGACTTTCCTCTACTTCCGCCTACCAGGGAACAAATAGAAGCTCCTTTGGGCGGGAAATTATCTCTGTTTGCAGACAATTGGCACAGATTGACAAAGGACAAATGGATTTTGGACATTATAGACCGAGGTTACAGGTTCCATTTTCATACCTTACCAAGAAAACAAGGCATGCCAAACCTACCACAAAACCAAAGGGCAGAGGCTATCAAGCAAATCTCTCTGCTGGCTCGGATGAAAGCAATAGAAAGAGTTCCACAACAAGAACAAGGCCAGGGGTTTTACTCAAGACTGTTCCTTGTTCCAAGAAAAGAATCTCAATGGAGACCAATACTGGATTTGTCCGCATTAAACACCTTTCTCATAGTACCAAAGTTCAAAATGCTGACTCTACAGCAACTCCTTCTCATGCTGGGCAAGGGGTCTTGGCTGATTACTCTGGACCTCAAGGGGGCATACCTGCATGTCCCTATCAAACACAGCTGCAGAAGATACCTAAGATTTCTTGCAAGGCCAGAGCATTATCAATTCTCAGCATTGCCATTTGGCTTATCTACTGCGCCCAGAGTATTCACAAAATGCCTGGCTTCAGTAATTGCTCATTGCAGGCTCCAGGGGATCCAAATTTACCTGTACCTGGACGACTGCCTCATACAAGCGGACGACAAATTGATGTTGACAAAAAACTTGGACTATGTCATACGATTACTTCAAGTTCTGGGATACACAGTCAACTTTCAAAAGTCAAGACTTCAGCCATCCCAGCAAATAATCTTCTTAGGAGCCAAATTAGACACAGCCTCTCAAATGGCTTACCTAACAAGAAGACAAGCAAGAGAAGTTAACTCATTATTTCAAAGGTTTGGCAAAACTTACCCAGATGACTGCAAGGAGATTCCTACAGGCCCTGGATTACATGGCATCCTGCATTCTCCTGGTTCCATTAGCAAGACTACACATGAGAAAGCTTCAATGGTACCTAAAAAGCTTATGGTCTCAGCACAGCAACAAGTTAGAGACAACCATACCGCTCTTTCCATGCCTACAAAAGGAATTCCTATGGTGGGCCTCGGTAAGCCAGGCAAACACAGGTATGTCATTCAAAAAACCACAGATAACACAGACCATGACCACAGACGCCTCAGACCTTGGATGGGGGGCGCACATGGAAGGCAGGTGTATACAAGGACAATGGTCTCCAAAGGAAACACATCTGCATATAAACCAAAAGGAAATGCTGGCAGTAATGCATGCCATCGAGGCCTTTCAACACCAACTTCAGCAAGGCCATTTACTGATACGGACAGACAACACCACTGTGATGTGGTATATAAACAAGCAAGGGGGCACCCATTCTTACCCCCTTTGCAGACTGACAATGCATCTTTGGGAAAAATCACTGAGCCTAAACATTCAGTTACAATCCCAGTTTGCAGTCGACTGCAGTCTTTTTCCCTCCCTCCATACCCCTCTATGCCTAGGGTCCACTCCTATCCCTGTTTCTCTTAGCTGGGGATATCTGTTATGGTGTATCTGTTTATTGCTCATTTATTTGTCTGGAATCCTGTTTTTGTCTTCCAATTTGATTACAGCCTTCCTTGGAGGGCACCTGGCATCTGGGGCAAGAAACACTGAAGAAGATGGCGTCGGCTGATGCTTATGTACTCCAGCCGCTCTGACGTCGGAGAGAAATGCGACATCAGCCGACGTCGGACCCAGACTTTGGAATCCGGACGACCGAGGGCTGCCTGAGGCAGGACAACCCATATGTTATGACTGCAGTTGCATATCTATCGGACATCTACATTTATGGTAGGTACAAAACTGTACTTTCTACTTAAGCAAACACACTTTGAAATTAAACTGACAACTGCTGATAACCAGTGATAAAACAACATTAAAGTATATAAACACATTAAAGTATGTAAACATGTCTACAACAGTGACCACAATACACAAAGGTAAAAACATTAAAAGTTATTTTGTATAACCCAAAAGGTCTAGGGCCACCCCTAGTGTCATACTTGGCTTGATCAATGGTAATAAATTTAAAAGCATGTTCTTTATTATAAATAGTGTGCTTAGCTAGCGTATTCTCCAGTTTACATTTATTCATAGCGTATTGGTGTTCATAAATTCTGTCACGGAGCCTCCGCTCCATCTTTCCTATATAGAAAAGCAGGACAGAATGTACACCTAGCCAGGTAAACTACAAAAGACGAATTACAGTTGAATCTGCCTTTCAATTTATAAGTTGTACCGTTAACCTTAAACGAGTTAGTGACTTCTACAAGTTTACAATAGTTGCAATTTTGACATTTATTCATCCCAGTATTCCGTACTACTGGGGTGTATTGCTGTTCTAAGAGAGTTTTAAGGTTCTTCCCTCTTCTAAATGTCACTCTAGGGGTCTCACCTACTTTAACATAAATGTTAGGGTACATCTTAAACAGGTCCCAATTTTTCTGCAATATGTCCAAACATAAGTAGCTATGTGAACTGAATGTAGTGATGGACAATGTGACATTCTTGTCCTCACTAACCAATGCTCTACTAGTGGTGTCTGAATATTCTTCCACTACATTGTGCGTACTAGATGGTGTCAGTAGGGGTTTAGCGCTAAGTAAAGGAATGTATACCCTATCTACTCTCTCTAGTTGTAACCTCTTGGATAAGGGCATCCAAGAGGGGCTGTGGGTATCCACGGTGCAAAAACATGCTTTTTAAAACAGCACATTCATTAGAAAAGTCTTCGTCCAAACTGGTCATTCTAGAGGCCCTCACTCAACCAAATTGGTCAACAACATCCGGAGATTATCTTGAATAAATCAGGGGACTTTTAAGCTCTATAATCTCACGGCTATAGAGTTTAGCACAGACATTGTTGACTTTCTGTCTAAAGGTTTGACCTTTGTTCCTTCTCAAGCATTGAACATAGTAGACATTATTATGGGCATTAAAACATGCACTCGGAAGTTGAATTTTAACTTAATTATGGGTGACTTATTGAATACTGGTAACCCTGACAATTTCTACATTCCTAGTATGTATAATCCCACATTGCACCCTGTATTGGACTTGTTTGAGAAGCTTTGTGAACTGGATATTAGGCATGCCATAAAGGTCGGGTTTAAACATAGAGCTGTTAACACTAATAGGGATGAACGCGAATATTTACAATTCATTAAGTCACAAGGACTGCGTTTTTGTAAACCTGACAAAGGTGGAGGGCTAGTTGTATTTAATAATTTAGACTATCAGCAAAGTATGAATGCATTGCTGAATACCGATGCATACACTACTAGTTCACGTTCAGAGGTAAATAAGGCTTATAGTTCAATCAAGAGCTGTATAGAAGACTTATTTATTGAAGTTAGAATCGACCAGAAGATCTATAATTACTTGACAACTTTGTACCCTAGATATCCGTGCACATTTGGCATCCCCAAGATCCATAAGTGTATTGAGAATCCTCCTTTGAGACCACTAGTGGATAGCAGAAGTTCGCCAACATACTCGTGTGCTAAAGTGGTAGATGCCATTTTACAAAAGTTTTTATGCCATGAGACCCAAATATGTAAAGATTCATGGTCATTCTTGAAAAAGATCGAGGCCTTAGATTTCAACGTGAACTTTAATTTTCTCACTATTGACGTGAGAGGCCTCTACACTTGTATCCCCCACGACGAGGTAGCTATAGAATGGGTAGCACTTATGTTAAAGAAACACAACGCTACAGCCACAGAAATTAGTTTGGTCATGGAACTTATTGATCTGGTACTCTCTAACAATTATTTTATGTTCCAAGACCAGTTTTTTCTGCAAAAAGTAGGGGTAGCAATGGGGTCACCGTGCGGAGCTAGCGTCGCAAATCTGGTCATGGCTTACTGGGAATCGGAATACGTGTTTAACAACAATACATGTTGTGACTCCTTTGTTTTCTATACGAGATACCTGGACGACATCTTCATCCTCATCAATGGAGATGAGCGAGATAGTGAGTATGTGCTGGAATATTTCAACAGCACTATGCATTTCCTACAGTTCACTTCTACATTTAACACTGATACTGTAGCATTCTTAGATATTTGCCTAGTGAAAAATTACACTATTAATAGTTATGTAGCAAGGATATTTAGAAAAAACACGTATTCCACTACGTTCCTCCATTTCACCAGTAGCCATCCCTTTCACCAAAAGAGGTCAGTCATTAAGAGCCACTTAGTGAGGGCCTCTAGAATGACCAGTTTGGACGAAGACTTTTCTGATGAATGTGCTGTTTTAAAAAGCATGTTTTTGCACCGTGGATACCCAGAGCCCCTCTTGGATGCCCTTATCCAAGAGGTTACAACTAAGAGAGTGGATAGGGTATACATTCCTTTACTTAGTGCTAAACCCCTACTGACACCATCTAGTACGCACAATGTAGTGGAAGAATATTCAGACACCACTAGCAGAGCATTGGTTAGTGAGGACAAGAATGTCACATTGTCCATCACTACATTCAGTTCACATAATTACTCATGTTTGGACATATTACAGAAAAATTGGGACCTGTTTAAGATGTACCCTAACATTTATGTTAAAGTAGGTGAGACCCCTAGAGTGACATTTAGAAGAGAGAAGAACCTTAAAACTCTCTTAGAACAGCAATACACCCTAGTAGTACGGAATACTGGGATGAATAAATGTAAAAATTGCAACTATTGTTAACTTGTAGAAGTCACTAATTCGTTTAAGGTTAATGGTACAACTTATAAATTGAAAGGCAGATTCAACTGTAATTTGTCTTTTGTAGTTTACTTGGCTAGGTGTACATTCTGTCCTGCTTTCTATATAGGAAAGACGGAGCGGAGGCTCCGTGACAGAATTTATGAACACCAATATGCTATGACTAAATGTAAACTGGAGAATGTGGTAGCTAAGCACACTATTTCTAATATAGAACATGCTTTTAAATTTATTATCATTGATCAAGCCAAGTATGACAGTAGGGTGGCCCTAGACCACGCAAACTTGAAGAACTTGAATTAGCCTGGCAAGTGAGGCTGAATGCTTACAATTTTCCTGGGTTGAATGACTCATGCTCAATTAGTAGCATTCTCAAACTAAAGAGCTTGCAGAGATGAGTCACATTTTGTTAAAAACATATATTATTTCTGTCAATGGTTGGGTTATACAAAATAACTTTTAATGTTTTTACTTTTGTGTATTGTGGTCACTGTCTTAGTTTAATGTGTTTATATACTTTAATGTTGTTTTATTACTGGTTATCAGCAGTTGTCACTTTAATTTCAAAGTGTGTTTGCTTAAGTAGAACAAAGTGATGCAATTGGTGAATGCTGATCACCTGTCTTACTTATAAGGAAGGTTTTTTTTATTGCTGTAACTGTTTCTGAAGAAGTTTGCTATCAGGCTGACGAAAAGCGCTTTAAACAGTGGAATAAATAGTGTTATTTGACTCTTCTCGGACTGTGTTGCTGGTTTTTCGAACCTGTTTTTGGATTTATTTAGTTTCTTGCCTTGTTTGTATTTCTTTCTATTTTTTTTTTTTTAACTGAAATAGTGCTTAGTAAGGAAGCTTATTTTTTAGGACTGTATTTGCATTTCTAAGAGAGTTCACTTATAAATTCTTGTATGAACATTTGTGTGAAACATTCTGTTTTTGACTGAAGTCTCATTCTCACCTTACCAGTGGTACAACCACCAGTCTCTCTGGTTTTGCATTCTCCTGTCTGCAAGAAGAAAGTTGTCAGGGTATCTTTTCTTGTTAGGCTGGCTCTTGTTTTTCCTCATCTGCTGGTGGGTGACTGTGCACCGCAGACCACCCCTCATCTTCCCCATTTCCCTTGGTGCTACAAATACACCAAGACCAGGGAATAGCCACATCTGTGGCTCTAAGGAAGCCCCTTGTGAGCAAGGAGAGCCTCCCTTGTTATCTCCGGAGAAGGAGCAGGTGAAGGTTCTGCATGCAGCCAACACACACACACACACACACACGCACACTCATCTTCCACCTTCTCTCTCATTCCCTTCTGTTAGCAGATAGTATCCATAACTGATCAATACTGTGTTTTTTTATTTAAACTGAGACCACAGTGGCCTACTGATACAAGGTTATCCTGTTTTTCCACTTGAAAATGGTTAAGAAATGGCTTACAGTTTCAGAGCAGTCCTTGGTCAATTGTGATAGTTTCTCAAACACTAACTTGTCTTTGCTTTGGCTCATTAGCAGCAGTACAAAGAACTGCCTGCTCACACTCTTGTTCTCCCCTCCCCCTTCCCTGTTTATTACCTTGACAATCCCAAAGTTAATAAATATTACCTGTGGCAGGCACCATTTTTAAAACTACAATTCACTCTGCTACAGGCCCCATGAGGAGCTCAGTGTCTCTCCAGTAAGTGTTTTACAACTGTAAATGCCTATTTATGTTGAATTGTTAGACATTTTACAACTGTATATGTTTATGTTGAATTGTGTTAGACATCTAATATGATTTACGCTTTATTACTGGAAGTTACTATGGCATGCTAGCATTTTGTCTACACCAAGTTGTTTTTCGTATAATAGTATGTCTGGTCTATTTGCATAGCTGCACCTTGTTCACTAATGTTATTCATGTAATTGTGTTGTGTGTAGACAGCTCATACTGGTGTCTAATTATTTATATATAATTGTGCTGTTACTTTTGGATAGAATCACATTAGACAACCCCGACAGAGTGCTGCTCGCTATATTTTTATCTGTGACTGCATAACTGTCTTGAGGTTTCTTCTAACAGATTTTTTCCAATAGGCTCAGTATCTGCATATATTAATAGTTGGTTCAAGACATTATTCCTGCATGCAGTAGCTATTTGCTCAGTGTGTTTTTTGTAATCTTTATAATATATCTACCATCTCAAAGTGCTTACTCCTCTCTGTACTCTTCTTTTCTAGACCGAACACCACTCTTAAGTATTCAACTGCGGTACCACCTTTAACAGTCTTATAAGAAAAGCACAGTCCGGGTCTGAACTGTCTGCAAACAACTAAAGTTAACTCTGAGTATGTGTCTACCTGTTTGAGCCAATATTCATTTTCCCCTGGAGACCACTCTGCTTTGGCTTGTAAGCATCCCCCCCCCCACACACACACACTCATCTTCCACTTTCTCTCTTATTCCCTCCTGTTAGCAGATAGTATCCGTAATCTGATCAATACTGTGTGTTTGTTAATTTAAACTGAGACCACAGTGGCCTACTGATACAAGGTTATCCTGTTTTTCCACCTGAAAATGGTTAAGAAATGACTTAGTTTCAGAGCAGTCCTTGGTCAATTGTGATTGTTTCTCAAACACTAACTTGTGTTTGCTTTGGCTCATTAGCAGCAGTACAAAGAACTGCCTGCTCACACCCTTGTTCTCCCCTCCCCCTTCCCTGTTTATTACCTTAAGACAATCCCCAAGTTAATAAATATTACCTGTGGCAGGCATCATTTTTTAAAACTACAATCACCCTTGTCACTATCATATGTTCATTCATCAATTAACTCTGTTACCTGATTGTTTCCAACCCCCTCATAAGAGCAGCCAACAGGGTCTCTATCTGCTTCGCTCCCCACCCTGCCCCCTATTCCCTCCCACCCCCAGTGGTCCTACCTTTTTTACACTCACAAACCCCTCCCATCTTTCCAGTAGCCAACCACAGTGCTAACCCAACACTCCCTCCTCCAACTTCCCACTACTATCACCCCTCCTCAACTAACATGTACAAGCATACCTTACCTATGCTCACGGCATGCACTCACCTTGCATATCTTACATCCTACCAAAGCTCTTTCATTCCCGCACTCAACCACTACCACTGTACTACTACTCTCACCACCACTCATGTCTCACCCTCACTCAGCTCTCCTTCCACCAACTCAAGAACCATCCCTATGCACTGCCCACATATTCTACCAACTATATTACTCAAACATAAAGCATCCCTACAACTTAACATAGTAACCCTCCCACCATACCTATTACCCAAAGAGCACAATCATAAAGTTTCCCTTATAAACACACATTCAAAAACTGAGAAAACTAATAACCTCATGCATATCCAAACTAGCCCTAAGTGGAGATATCCACCCTAACCCTGGCTCTACCGTCTCCAACCCCAATCCTCATAATCAGACTAGAAACCACAGCTTCTCCCATATTACAGACAATAGAAAGCCAAATGACTTCCTTCTACTAAGCCTAAATATTAAAAGTATATCCAACAAAGTCCATGAACTCCACGCTACCATAGACTTGTACTCCCCAGATATAGTCATCCTGACAGAAACCTGGCTAAAACCTCACATTATCAGTGAGCAATTACTCCCTAAAGGTTATGGCATACTAAGAGTAGACTGGCTAAACAAGAAAGGAGGCGGTGTAGCTATAATATTTAAACCGCATCTAAACATCCAGATCTTAAAATCGTCAGTTCCACAAATAGGCAATGAAGAAATAATATATACCAACCTCAAAATAAACCAAAACAAAACCATCAACATAATTGGATGCTATTTCCCACCTGGCCAAAACATCCCTCCACTAGAAAACCTCCTCAGCTGGTCTACCCTCCATCTCCCCCAAGAAACTATCATTTTAGGTGATTTCAATATTGATTGTCAATCCTGTTCTGGCAACCATCCAACCCATCATGTAAACCTTCATGGCTTCACCCAATTAGTCCAGTCACCAACCAGGATAAATAACTCCAGCAAGCACACTACCCTGGATTGGATGCTAGTCAGTAAGAGTCCCCAGTCATATATAACAGGCTGCTTATCAGATAGCCTCAGTGATCACTCCCCAACATTCCTACTGAAAAAATACCTATACCAAGCTAAACCTGTCTACCATCAGATACGTAAAAAAATAAACTTTAACCCACTCACATTCATCTCATCCCTTAAAGAATGTAACTGGCATCCTCTAAAGTACCTCAGTCTTGATGACGCAGTTGCATTTTTTAATACTACCTTCCTGAGCATCCTTAATTACCATGCCCCCATAAGACTTTCCAGAATCAAAGCACAACCCTCCCCATGGCTACAGAAAACCACTAAGTCAGAAATGAAAAACGGGGATAAAGCCTGGGAGCACTGGCGCAAAACCAAGACCCCCTCAACTAGACAGAAATTCCTAGAACTATGCAATAGAGTCAAAAAGCTAATAAAACAGGACAATTTCCAGTACTACCAGTCTGCCCTAGACTCCTCCGAACACAGCCCCAAACAATTCTGATCCTCCATAAACTCCATCCTCCACCCAGGTAAAGTCAGTACCCCTCCTCCTAACATCCCTCACTTCTCAGAAAATATTGCTACCTCATTCAACACATGCTTCACACAAACCATACTATCACTAGCTAAACAACACAACCCCCCTCACCTCCAACCCGCACCTTCAACTACTAATCTCCCCACTGCCTTCTCTTTTTCTCCTGTACCTACCTCCAACATAAAAAAAACTCTTAACTAAACTTAAACCCACCAAATTAGCAGCAGACAACCTCCCAAGTGAATACCTAGAAATCGCAGCTGATGCTCTGGCCTACCCAGTATCTATCCTGATTAACCGATCTCTGTCAGAAAGTTATGTTCCCACACTGTGGAAAGTATCACATACAATTCCCCTCCACAAAGGCGGACCCTCCACAGAACTAACCAATTACCGCCCCATAGCTATTCTCTCTCCACTCTCCAAAATTCTAGAGAGATGCATACACTCTCAGGTCTGACTACCTCCTTACTAACAACCTCCTTTCCAATACTCAGCATGGTTTCCGACCAAACCATAGCACCACCACTGCCTTACTCTGCTTTACTAACACTATCCTTCAGCATAAAAACAATGGCTGTCTCTCCTCTGCTACTTTCCTGGACCTGTCTAAAGCATTTGACATGGTCCCACACAAACAACTTCTCTGTCTTCAGTAACCTATCCTTCGCACAATCAGTCACCAACTGGTTTCAGAGTTACCTGTCTGACCGCCAACAATCCGTTGTGTGGCAGATTGACATATCTCCCCAACTACCTGTCTCCATAGGGCTTCCCCAAGGATCCATCCTTGGACCCCTACTCTTCTGTTTTCACAAATAATCTAGCCTCTGCCACCACACATGGCACACTCATACAACACGCAGATGACTCGACCATCATCTGCTCAGCCCAGTCCCTACCCAAACTGCAAAAAGTAACACAGAAATCCTTTTCCTTTGTTGAAACTCGGTTATCCAATGCCCAATTAATACTCAACCCAAACAAAACTAAACTACTCATCTTCCAACCCACCAAACATACTCAAAACAACTCTCACTTTAACATCACAGCAAAAGACAACACCACTGTATACCCAACTGAACACACCAAATTGCTAGGAGTGGAAATAGACAATAAACTAAAATTTGACATTCACATATCCATGACCACAAAAAGAGTCCACAAAAAACTGGGAATATTATACAGAAATAAGCATCTTCTCACCAAAGCAGCAAAGATTTCAATAGCAAATTCCCACCTTATCTCCACCCTACTTTCTGCCTCTCTAATATATACCAACCTAAGGCAATGCAATCTAAACAAGCTAGAGACCTGCTACAACAAAATTGCCAAATTCGCCACAGGGGCATCCTACCGTAGTCACCACTATCTCTCACTTGCTGAACTGGGCTGGCTTGAACTCCCTCACCTCCTTCAGTGGTATCAACTCTCACTCGCCCACAAACTAGTAAACCATCCACTAAATGTCCCATCCCTCCAGAATCTACTCCAACCCTATCGCACCACCAGACCACTAAGATCCAGCAACAAAAATCACTTGCAGATCACTAAAGCCAATAACTCTGCTAGTGAAGCACTATTCTCATGCACCATAGCCAAATTATGGAACTCCCTCCCACCCACAATTACCTCCGTACCATCATGCACCCACTTCAAAACTTTACTAAAAGCGCACCTAAAAACATGCTGGCTATGCCCTTGCAACTCCCACTCTAATATCACCCACCGCATCCAACCACTACCTTTCTTTCCACTCCACTAGCTACCTTGATTATAGCAAGCTCAGATGCTCATAAGCCTAGTACTTACACAGCAGGAACTTCTTATTTTAACATTTGTTAATGTCTGTTATGTACTTCACAGATAAAGATTCTAGTTGTCTACTGATGTACTATGTTCTTCATCTGTAAATATGTTGTAAGTAATTGCTATGTAAATTGTTAATCGATATGTAATCCAATGTAACTATTGTCTATTTTAACTGTGGAGCTTTTCTCCCCGGGCCTCCACTGAAAATGGACCTATGTCCAGTCGGACACTCCCGGTCAACAAATATAAATAAATAAATAGGGAACCTGAGTATGGAACTAGTATCATGCAGCTAACATAGGGAACCTGAATCTGGATCTAGTGTCATGCAGCCAACATAGGGAACCTTAATCTGGAGCTAGTATCATGCAGCCAGCATAGGGAACCTGAATCTGGAACTAGTATCAGGCAGCCAACATAGGGAACCTGAACCTGGCCAAGTGTCATGCAGCCAACATAGGGAACCTTAATCTGGAGCTAGTATCATGCAGCCAGCATAGGGAACCTGAATCTGGAACTAGTATCATGCAGCCAACATAGGGAACCTGAATCTGGCACTAGTATCATGCAGCCAACATAGGGAACCTGAATCTGGCACTAGTATCATGCAGCCAACATAGGGAACCTGAATCTGGAGCTAGTGTCATGCAGCCAACACAGGGAACCTGAATCTGGCCCTAGTGTCATGCTGCCAACATAGCGAACCTGAATCTGGCACTAGTGTCATGCAGCCAACATAGGGAACCTGAATCTGGCACTAGTGTCATGCTGCCAACATAGCGAACCTGAATCTGGCACTAGTGTCACGCAGCCAACATAGGGAACCTGAATCCTGCACTAGTATCATGCAGCCAGCATAGGGAACCTGAATCTGGCACTAGTATCATGCAGCCAGCATAGGGAACCTGAATCTGGCACTAGTATCATGCAGCCAACATAGGGAACCTGAATCTGGAACTAGTATCATGCAGTCAACATAGGGAACCTGAATCTGGCACTAGTGCCATGCAGCCAACATAGGGAACCTGAATCTGGAACTAGTGTCATGCAGCCAACATAGGGAACCTGAATCTGGAACTAGTGTCATGCAGCCAACATAGGGAACCTGAATCTGGAACTAGTGTCATGCAGCCAACATAGGGAACCTGAATCTGGCACTAGTGTCATGCAGCCAACATAGGGAACCTGAATCTGGCACTAGTGTCATGCAGCCAACATAGGGAACCTGAATCTGGCACTAGTGTCATGCAGCCAACATAGGGAACCTGAATCTGTCACTAGTGTCATGCAGCCAACATAGGGAACCTGAATCTGGCACTAGTGTCATGCAGCCAACATAGGGAACCTGAATCTGGAGCTAGTGTCATGCAGCCAACATAGGGAACCTGAATCTGGAACTAGTATCATGCAGCCAACATAGGGAACCTGAATCTGGCACTAGTGTCATGCAGCCAACATAGGGAACCTGAATCTGGCACTAGTGTCATGCAGCCAACATAGGAAACCTGAATCTGGCCCTAGTGTCATGCTGCCAACATAGCGAACCTGAATCTGGCACGAGTATCATGCAGCCAACATAGGGAACTTGAATCTGGAAGTAGTGTCATGCAGCCAGCATAGGGAACCTGAATCTGGCACTAGTATCATGCATCCAACATAGGGAACCTGAATCTGGCACTAGTATCATTCAGCCAACATGGGGAACCTGAATCTGGAACTAGTGTCATGCAGCCAACATAGGGAACCTGAATCTGGAGCTAGATGTCATGCAGCCAACATAGGGAACCTGAATCTGGAACTAGTATCATGCAGTCAACATAGGAAACCTGAATCTGGACCTAGTGTCATGCAGCCAACACAGGGAACCTGAATCTGGCACTGGTATCATGCAGCCAACATAGGGAACCTGAAACTGGAGCTAGTGTCATGCAACCAACATAGGGAACCTGAATCTGGAGCTAGTGTCATGCACCCAACATAGGGAACCTGAATCTGGCACTAGTATCATGCAGCCAACATAGGGAACCTGAATCTGGAGCTAGTGTCATGCAGCCAACATAGGGAACCTGAATCTGGCACTAGTATCATGCAGCCAACATAGGGAACCTGAATCTGGCACTAGTGTCATGCAGCCAACATAGGGAACCTGAATCTGGCACTAGTGTCATGCAGCCAACATAGGGAACCTGAATCTGGCACTAGTGTCATGCACCCAACATAGGGAACCTGAATCTGGAGCTAGTGTCATGCAGCCAACATAGGGAACCTGAATCTGGAGCTAGTGTCATGCAGCCAACAACCTGAATCTGGAACTAGTATGCCACTTTCTGTGGAACTTCCCTGCAAATGTCAGCAAGTTCAGAAAATCTTTTTGTTTCCTATTGCTATTTCTGTGGACAGGAAAGATTTGCTAAGGAACTATTTATATATATTTTTTTCCCAGTTTCTTTTTTTGCCTGACAAACTAAAAGTAAAAATTCCCTCTTTAAATTTCCAGTCAAAAGAACAGGCATTTACAGGGTGATTTTCTTCGCAGACTGAACATTGTGAGGAAAGTATAGTTTCATATTTGCACTTTGACGATATATCTCTTTCTGACGTCTTATCTAAGATGAGAGGTTTTTCAGTGGAAAAAGAATGGCATTTTTATGGCAAAGAAAACGTATTCTGATTTGTTACAGCCGGATATGACTAAATCTGTAACTATTTGTGTGTTTTACATACTTTAGAGAATCTTTTTCTCATTGCTTCTAGCTTACTAGGTAGTCATTGTCCTGCCCCTAGGAATTTAGACGGGTAATACGGGGTACCTCAGTCTAACAAGTTCCTTAAATTGTGTGGAATTTATCTCTGACTTGTGCGTGATATATAATAGCATCACAAATTTTTGTAATGTTATATTTTGTCAGGTAGATAGGCAGGTAAGCTGTCACTGGTTGGTATGTGTAGTGGTGAGTCTGTGTTACTCTAAGATGGACAGATCTAAGTGTTAGGGGTTTAAGAAGTGTAATGTGGGCATAAACTGCATCTGCAGGAAGCCCGTAACAAATGTGTGTACTGCATTTTAGCTGACCATTTGGAGACTGTGTGGCGTGCATCACTTTGAGCACTCACACCATCAACAAGAGTTCCGCTAACCTTTATGTGCCTTCTCAGCCCGTTTTTTAACTCTCCCTCCTCAAGTAAGATGTCTAACAAGCTGAAAAAGGAGCAGTCTGAGGTTAAGGTCTCAAAGTCCTTAAAGAGCAGGAAGCTACCCTCCTCATCTTCAGAGGATTTGCTGGAGCCAGAGGTACACCACACTTTAGCCCATTCAGCTCCAACCCCTTGAGGTCCTTCAGTGTCTACTCTACCCCAATCTCTGATACTACTTGTATCAGGGGCTGCAGCCCCCCTTCTACCCTATCACTCCTGCAGAGTTTTCTCCAGGACCTAATCCTTTTCCTTTGGGTCCGATGTTCCCATTCTCGGATCCATTCTTTAAATCTGATGTTCACCAAGAGGTCATAGAAACCATCATCAGTGTGCCTCTTCCTTCAGCCAGTCTGGGGCATCAAACCTTTGGATCTGGAGCAACTAATGAGATGCCTCCTTCAGGATCAGATCCAGATGGGTATTATTCCAACCTCCATGACCCAGAAGTTTGAGGTTTCTGCCCCCACTTTTGTTGTCCCCGTTGAGGTTCCTGTGTCTCCAGGGTTGTTGTATTTATCCTTATTGCCTTCTGCTGCCTCCACAGGTGCTAGCACCACCTTTGGCATTCTCACCTCCAGTATTGTCAGAGCCAGTGACCCCAGGTCTGGGATGAACTTTTAGATTTTGTAGTCATCCTTACCCTTGGGTTTTGGCTTTTGTCAGTTGGGCTTCAGTCATGGCATTGTAGCTGACTGAGTCAGCCTCTGGCACCAGGGTCTTACTCAAACCCTCACATCTGGGTAGTGCTGGGTGTAGTTGTCCAGCTTCAGTTTCAGCCTGTGATGTTGGTGGAGAGCATCCTGTCCTGCTCAGAGATGGGGCTTCAGCAGTGTTTATGGATCCGCCACAGTCTGTCCAGTCTGTGCCTGTAAGTCTGCATCATCTGCCTCTGGGATGGCCTGCACACCTCAGCTCCTAGGTTCCACTGCATTCAGGGACACACACTTCTCCCATGTCCCTTCTTGTTTTCACACCTAGGGAGATTCATGGCAAGAGGAAGTGCAAAAGGAAGCATTTGGATATCCTTGAGGGAATCCCTCACAGAGGGCACCAACCTCGATAAAGGGGGAGGGTTCTCCCAAATCTGCCCACAACAGTGCCTTCTGTGATGTCCAGATAATATCCCACTGAACTGCCTCCAATTAATGTGATGTCTCCCACTATCCTGGGTCAGTAACTAAGGAGCTTCAATCTTCACTATTGACTCCAGTGTGATACTGTCACTTAAACGGTTGTAATATTTCATAATTTTCCCTGAAGAGCACAACAGGAACATGCTCTATAACGTGAGACTAGACTGTATACTTCTGTCCACCCCCAATGTAACTCCTTATTACACACTTCAGAGCAATGTGTCCCAGTTTAAGACCTCTAATACACTCAGACTTAAATAAATTAAATCTCACACATCCAAACACTTCTGGGAAAGCCTGGCACAAATTTCCAGCTGTAACCCTTCCCCAAAATAACATGGTAATGCTGCCACCAATCGGAGTGTCTTTGACCTTCTAAAGCGGTATTCAGTTATGAAAATTAAATATTAAAACAATAAATGACCTAAGCAGTCAAGCTTTCGGAGTTATCAAAGCAAATGTAAGCACACTCGTATCACTAAAGAAAAACACTGGTTGACCAGCCAACAATGTAAGTTAATAAAAATATTTAATATTGAGCAAAATGATTTAAAAATATAAAACAGTAATTTTCAGTAAACAAACAGAGCTCAATCACCAGGAAAATGAAATCAATACTGAAGGATCGAAATCCAACGTTTAGAAAACCTCTGTTATAATTTTCCTATCTGACTAAAGAACACTGTCCCTGATCTAAACTAAATTACTACAGCAGAGCAAAGGCAGGCTTACAGTTCTTGGTGAGCCCTTTTTTGGGTATCAACTGCACAGTACATCTGTGACAGCTGATTTCTGGCAACTGACTACTGTCTTCAGCAGGCTCTTTTTTAGACTAGCCTGTCAGCTGTTCCAGTTATAATTTTCATTTCATATTTTGAATATCAGCCAACAGCTGTTTTCTAAAAGCTCCTTCTTGTCTTTCAATTTCTAACAGAAACGCACAGCAACTGTCAACATTGCGATGACATCATCTGCTGATCAGCTGAATCTGAAACAGGTTGCCTTTGGAATCCTTTCACAAACATGCACAGTTAGAAATGCAAAAGGACATTGTTCAAGTTTTTAAAACCTTCTGTACAAAGATTATAAATCAACATGTAAGAACTTATTTAAAATATAACTAGTCATGCTGGTATATGCACAGTTAGAAATGCAAAAGGACACTGTTCGTCTTTAGAACATTCTGTACAAACAGATTATAAATCAACATGTAAGAACTTGTTTAAAATATCATAGCTAGTCATGCTGACATGTAATACACAGGTTATTCTGAAATTATGTACAAAAACTCAGCCAAACATGCTAGCAAAAATAACAGTGTCTAATTTCTTCACACCTTCTTTTAGCGGTTTGATGGAATTGAGACTGCATGGGGGCTGGACCATCAAAGCCCCTTCCCCAGAGAAGTTGGTGTTTTTGGAGGCCTTCAGCACAGGCCCATCCATGTTCTGGGTGCCCCCCCCAAATGTTTTTATAGATCTGGTATCTTTGAGGGCTTGGAGAGAACTTAGCATGGTGGAATGATCCCTAAGAAACCAGACAAGATGCTGGCCTCTACCCCACTGGAGTAAGGGTTTGACTGTGGATGCCATTGTGGTTACAACAACCACTAAAAAAGGACATCTCCCAAGAGAGTTCCTCACTCCATCTGCCTAACAGGGAGTCTCGGGCCTTGGACTAATTTGGAAAGACCACCTACACTTCAGCCACCTTTGTGTATGCTGAGTTATCTTACCCACTTGAGTCATCTTTGAGACATTGTAGCTGAATTATCAAAGGTTGTCATGACTAAGTAGCCACCAGACGCTCCATTTTCTGCTATGCATTCTATATCCAATGCCTCCTGGAGGCTGCTGCACAATGCAGCTGATGGGACGTCCCACACAGCAGGCAATGGCATTGGTATGCATTGTCATGCCTGAATGCACTTGCGCAGTTTTGCGGATTGTTTTGAACTGTCCTTTGTTAATGCACCTTTTGATGGTTCTTCTCTTTTTGGCATGAAGATTAAGTATGTCCTTATGAGGAGTGAGTAAGATGCTGTCAGTGTGTGCCTCAACCTTTCAGTGGTCCTTCTCCAAGAACCAGAAGGGTGAGAAGCGTCTCTTTTTTTCCCCAAAGTGCAGGTTCATCCAGTGGCATTGAGTGGAGTTAACTGTAATGGGCACCAACAGGGCAGGTTAATGTCTGCAGAACAAGGGCTTTTCTGCAGAGCTTTCTAAGGGAAGACCCTTCCAGTGCCCATAAATGGTTGCTGAACTGCCACTTTCTGGAGTCTGTGCCACTTGGTTCTCTCCTGAAAGTTTAGGAGGGCACCACCTCAGACACATGGGTGTTGAGAGTTTTGTCCAGAGTTTATACCATTTCCTTTGTTCATCCCAACAGACTCCCAAATCTCCCTTCCAGATGTTGTGCCTCACCAGAGACGGAATGCAACAAGGGGAAGTTCAAAAACTGCTGACCCAACTGAGTCATGCAAGAGGTTCCACCAGACCAGCAAGGATCTGGAGTCTGTTCAGATTCTTTTTGGTTCCAAAGAAAAGCAAGGACCTTACACTGATTCTGGATCTCAGCAAGTAGAACTGCCTTGTCAAACGGACTATATTGTAGTCATGGTGCAGTCCATCTTACTACCTCTACGAAAGGACAACTGGATGTGCTTGGCGGATCTTAAGGGTGCATACCATCACATCACCATAGAAAGGCACTCCAGGAAATCCCTGCTGTTTCTGTGGGAGCCAGCCATCAGTTTTGAGCGCTGCCCTTTGGTCTCGCCACGGCTTCCCTGGTGTTCACTAGATGCATGGTAGTAGTGGCAGCCTGGCTTAGGCTGGAAGGGTTCCATGTCTTCCCTTAACTGGATGATTGACTCCTGACAACTCCCACTATGGCATCATTCAACAAAGCTTGAAATGCAATACTCTAGCTATATGTCCTTTGCAGTAACAGAATCTTTTTAGATATAGCTTGGAGCCATTTTAAGTGTTAGAATTTATTGCCGTTGGCTACAGTCCTGCACTCTGCAGGAACCCAGGCCCTCTGCTGCTTCAATACTTTATCTTCTTTGGCATAAGACCGCTTCTATTTGTCCCTCTCTTCCAAGATTCCAATTGAGTTTTACAGTGGACTCTTGCAGTTTGCACTTCTGTGGACCTCTGACTCATCCTGTAGACTATGCAGTGCTTCTGACAGCCATTTGTCACTGCCACCGTCAATGGTGGTTAGAGTCCCCTGCTGGTCATGGTGGGGTAGCCCTTTGTTTTCCCCCCACCCCCAGGCCACTGTAACTGTAGAGGCTTCTCTTCTGGGTTGGGGAGGGCATTTTGAGGGGAAGACTGTCTAAGGTACCTCACCAAGGAATGAGGCCAAACTTCACATCAATGTCTAGGAAATGAAGGCTGCCCTGCTAACATTGCAGGCATTTCAAGATCTCCTCCCCAAGTGTGTGATTATCATACTGACCAACAACTTGTTGTTGATGTGGTATCTGATCAAACAAGGAGCAACTCGATCCTATCCACTGTGCTGAGAGGCCATGAGTTTGGCAATAGGTGATTTCCTGTCAACAGTTTCTGATATCAACTCATCCCAGGTAGATGCAGCATCCTGGAGGACAGCTTGAGCTGGAACATTCTTCTGCCTCATGAGTCATCCCCAAATCTCAAGGTAGTGGAGATTTTCCAGATGCTGGAACACCCCATGCTGAGTTCATTTTACTTTTGTCCAGCACAAAGTGCAGCAATTTGTATGCCATGATCCCTCCAGATGGACAGTCATCTGTATTCTTGGCCTCCAGGTCTCCTTTACACTTATCACTTAATGCCTTGCTAATCAAGTTTCTTCAGAAGGCAGCTTGTTGTGGAGTGGCTGTCATCCTTATTGCTCTGTTCTAGCCCTGGCAGGTTTGGTTCCCCTTTCTTTGGCCTCATTATCTTCACCCACCTTGGGTGCTGGATCCGGTTCTGGGTATGATTTCTTATCTTGTGGGATTACTGCTCCCAAACCTCTGCTCCCTCAAGTTGACTGCATAGTTTCTCCAGTTCTAACAATGGCCAAGAATTCTAAGCTGTCTTAGAGTTATTAGCATACTTGCTTCTTCTCAAAGTGCCTCCTTCAGGTAGTTGTATGCTAGTAAATGGAAACACCTTTCTATCTGGGCTTCTGTCAGTGGTTTAGATCCATCTTTAGGTGCCATTCTGATCTTTTAAGCTGATACTTTTCACTTTTGTTGTAGTTATCCGACAGCTAAGGTACAGATGGCTGCCATTTCTAGCTTTCAAGTCAACAAGGATGATACCTCTCTCAAGCTTTCTGAGGGCTTCTTGAGGGTCACCTTTTTGCTACATCTACCCGTCAGGGACCTTTTGCTTCCTTGGCACCTTCCTCTACTGTTGCTTGTCCTTTCTAGGCCTTCCTTTGAACTTTCAGTTATGGTACCCCCTTGCATTGTGGCATGGAAACTATCTTCTTGGTGGCAGTCGCATCAGCCAAAAGGGTCTTAGAACTTCAGACATTATCTTCC
This sequence comes from Protopterus annectens, assembly GCF_019279795.1. NCBI lineage: Eukaryota > Metazoa > Chordata > Ceratodontiformes > Protopteridae > Protopterus > Protopterus annectens. Next base: position 332,980,095 of record NC_056743.1, read on the forward strand.
ATACCTCTTTATTTCATTTTTCATAAATATAGTCACCTTAAAAACTAACCCATCCTTTCTGCCCAAGGTTGATTCAGAATCATATTTAAACCAACCCATTCATTTGCCATTTTTCTTTCCAAATTTCAGTAACAGAGACATTTGCTTCATTGTTTGGAGGTGCATAGCTGCTGCTTACATTCTATTTGATCAGAACCGCTAAGTCAAGACTCTGCAAGCCTATTTCCAAAGTGACCCTATCCAAATGGCTTTATGATTGTAATTCCTTTGCAAACTCCTTCAAAGGAATTCCTTTAAAGCTGAAGCCTAAAGGTCATTCCACAAGGACAGTGGCTACCATGACTGCCTTGTTCTCACAGGCTTCTGTTGATATTTGTGGTGCTGCTACCTGGTCTAATACTCCTAGCTTTGTATGCCATTACAAACTGGACCTTCAGTCTAGGTCTTGTGGTCTAATACTCCTAGCTTTGTATGCCATTACAACAGGTAGCTTGACAGATTGGTTTTGAAGATTATTCATTAAGCTTACAGATGGCAGAAGGAAATTCCTCCATTCCAATCCTTTCAGTCTCTAGACCCAGACCCTTTTGTTGTTTTGTTCATCACATTCTGTCCATGGTGGAGTGAAAGAGCCAGTTCCCCCTTCCAAGGAAGAAAATAATTCTATTCACATATGTTTTTAGCGCCAAACAGTGCTTGGGAACCAGTTCTGGAAGAATTCTATTCACAGATGTTTTTAGTGCCAAAATTATACAGATGTTTTTAGTGCCAAACAATGCTTGGGAACCAGTTCTGGAAGAATTCTATTCACAGATGTTTTTAGTGCCAAACAATGCTTGGAAACCAGTTCTGGACTTTTCTTTTCTAAACCCATTTGTGATTGTGCCCAAATTCATCATGTTGTACCTTCACAACCTGTTTCTACTAGTTCATCATTTGTTTCCGTGTAACACTAAATTTAAGATGTTCATCATTACATCCCTGTTCATGAACACTTCAGACATTTCTTAAGGATGTTCCTGTCTGGGTTACATTATAAGATTTTCTTCGCGTTTCACTGTTGCAGTCATCACATTTGGGTTATCTGCTTGCAGTAGCCTTCAGTCAGCCTGATTAACAAAGTCTTGGGTCCTGCGTCGGTTGCTGTCCCTTCTTCCTTGATGTCAGGTCGTTAGGGGTATAAAACATGCAGCCGACTTCATTACCTCAGTCTTCCTTGCCGTGCAGTGCCCGAAGCAGAAGCAGTTCGCAAGTGCCAGTCGGCCAACTCCTGAAATTTTCGTTTTCGAGTTTCAGAACTGAAGTCTTCAACTAAAAGGTAAGTACCCCATTGGGGAAACTTTTTCTTGCTCTAAACAAATGTCAGTAAAAGTAAATAATTGCATTACTAGCGGAAAGCAAATACCTCATAAAGATTTTCATTCGTACTGTATTCGTTGCCTAGGCCCTGACCACGACGTACCTTGCTGTCGGTTTTGTGCCTTATTTAAACCACAAACTCTCCATTGCTTCTAAATATTTTGGTGCTCTGTTCAATTATCCTGATATGTCTTTGGTAAGCCATCCGACTACCGACATTCCAAAAAACCCGCAAAGATAGACAGATATTCCGCCTAGGTCCAAAGCTGCCGACGGCGCTTCTAAGCCAGTCGCCAGTTCGCCGGTACTCAGTGAAGTGCTTTCGCAGCCCCTGATGCTCGCTACTTCAGATTCTTAGGCCTCTACTAAGACCCATTTGGAGTCCGGTATGCCGCAAGATGCTTCAACTGTGGAACCTGCGGATATCTCTACCTTGGATGGGTCTGGAGCCGCTGTGCAGGCATTCGCTTCTGAGGGGGTTTTCAGGCCTACTGACTTGCGTACTAAACTGACACCTTCTTCTTCAATGCCTAAAACTCGAACCATGCCTAGAAAACTGACGCCCAGACCGCATGGTCAGGTCTCTGTGGCTAAAAAAACAAATAAGAATGGCTGAAGACCTTACTACTTTAATCAGGGGAAGCCAGCCTTCCCCCTCTAAGAGACCTGGGACTGAGTTTGCTTATGATACTTCTGACCAGGATTCTGAATTTTCTGTTTCCTCTGATAACCAGGATTTACCCTTATTTACCTACGAGGATTCTGATGCTGAGGGCTCTATTCTATTCTCTGCCCCCCCCCCCCCAGAGGATTTCTCTTTTGGTGAAACCTTGCATATACTCCGGGAGCATTTTCTTTGGGAAAGTCAGGATTTCTCTGATTCTAAAAAGAGACTTCGGGATTTCTTACTCCTGCCCCAGCACAGGCCTTTAGCCATACCTCCTGTACTAGACATTGTTGATTATGCCTTTTCGGAATCTAGCTTTGCCCCTGACTCTCTACCTCCTGCTCCCAGAAAACCTGATGGATATTACAGGGTCCCTGACTCTCACAAGTTCCTTTTTAAAAATCCTACTGTGGATCCCGAGTCCATTTCACAGGGACCCAAGTGCATTAAAGCTACTACTGCCAAAAATCCTACCCCCTCTGATAGACTCCAGGGCGCTGGATAGATGGAGTAAGAAGGTATACACTTCTGCAACTTTGCCCATTAGGGCCTTAAACTGCCAGTTTCATATGTTAAAGTATCCGCAGCATATTACTGGATTGCTTAAACAGAAAATGATGTTGATTCCTGATTGTGCTGAAAATAAGGATTTACAGGATTTACTGCATTCAGCTGAACAAGTTAGAAAACATACTTTGCAGTGTGGTTTTGATTCACTAGAGGCATCTTGCAGGGCTGCTGTAACTGGGTCTGTACTTAGAAGTCATGCTTGGTTTAAGGAGCAGTCCTTGCCAGATCATGTAAAAGTGAAATTATTGGATGCTCTCTTAAACCAGGACCGCCTGTTTGGCAACAAGGCAGAGGAAGTTCATAAAAAGATGGAGGAAAAACCTAAATCTATGCAAACTGTTAAAAGATCTTTTACAAGTACAACCTCCAAGGTTTAGTAGGCATTGGCCTTCCAAGAATTGGTCCTTTCCTGTCTCTTCCAGATCTTCAGTCCAAACTCAGACCCAGCAGAGCTCCCAGGCTTCAGTCCCAGGGGACACACAGGACAAAGCAGTGGGGGGGGCCTCCACTTCTAAATCTGGGAGTAATAAAACTCCCCCCTACGGCAAACTGTTTCAATGACTTATTTTTAAAACTTCCAGACACTTCTCAACTGACTGCCCCTTTGGGGGGAAAGATTGCTCTTCATGCAAAGAACTGGGAACTCATTACCCAGGGCAAATGGATTTTAAATATAGTGTCCCAGGGATACAGATTTCACTTCCACACGTTACCAACTCCAAGCGGGTGGCCAGATCTACCCCAAAATCAGTGGGCAGAGGCCCAAAAGCAAGTACTTTCTCTCTTAAGCATGGGGGCTATTGAACTGGTACCAGAAGAGGAAAAGGGACAAGGTTTCTACTCGAGACTTTTCCTGGTACCCAGAAAAGGCAATTCATGGCATCCTATCCTGGACCTGTCTACTCTAAACATCTTTTTGGTGATTCCAAAATTCAAGATACTGACTCACCAGTTGCTCCCTAAGCTAGGCAAGGACGTCTGATTGGCAAAGCTAGATTTAAAGGGAGCATACCTGCACATCCCAATCAGGGAATCTTGCAAAAGATACCTACTCTTCAAAGCAGGCTACACACACTATCAGTTCTCTGCACTGCCCTTTGGCTTATCTACTGCACCCAGGGTATTCACAAAGTGCCTAGCTCCAGTCATTGCATTTTGCAGGCAGAGAAATATTCAAATATACCCATACCTGGACGATTGTCTAATTCAGGCAGAAAGCCAGGACATACTTTTGAATCATCTGGCCTTTGTACAACAGGTGCTAACTTGTCTGGGGTACACCATAAACAAAAAGAAATTACACCTGGTACCCTGTCAACAAATTATATTCCTGGGAGCAAGCTTGAATACAATTTCCCAGATGGCTTTCCTCATGCCAGAGAAACAAATTCATTTGACAATCTACTTCAAACAAGTGGCCACAAAACCCCTGCCATCTGCAAGGCAAATACCACAAGCCTTTGGGTTCATGGCCTCCTGCATTCTAATTCCATATGCAAGACTGCATATGAGGAAACTACAATGGTATCTAAAAAGCCTATGGTGTCAACATTCTCAGGATCTAGAAGCAATGATTCCTATCATACCTTAACTAGAGTTCCTTTGGTGGGCAGAGGCCTGCCACCAAAACAAGGGACTACCATTCACACTACCCCTTGCCGCCCAAACCCTAACAGACGCATCAGTCTATGCATGAGGGGCTCACCTAGCAGGGAAGTGCATTCAGGGCAAATGGAACCCAAGTTAAATGCACTTGCATATCAATCAAAATAAATGTTAGTTGTATGGAATGCTCTGACAGCCTTCAAGGACCACATTCTTCCATGACAATTAATGGTAAAGACAGACAAACACCACTGTTATGTGGTACATAAACAAGCAGAGGGGGGGTACACATTCTTACCCCCTCTGCAGACTAGCCATGGCATTGTGGAACACAGCCCTGAGCTACCAAGTACATCTACAAGCTTAATTCCTGCCAGGAAAAGTAAATACACTGGCAGACGAACTAAGCAGAAACCTCATGGACCCACACGAGTGGAAACTGGAACCAAGGATTTTCAACATGAGGGAAACCCAGATATAGACCTGTTTGCCTCCCCCAGAACTATCAATTGGACAAATTTTGCACAAGGACTCCCCAAAGACTAGCTTGGAAAGTAGATGGTCTGTCCTTCAGCTGGAAAAAACCTATCAGTTTATGCCTCCTCTGCCTCTGCTCTCCAAAGTACTACTAAAGATCAAATAGGACAAACCAAGGATGATTTTGATTGCACCAGACTGGCCACGCCAACACTGGTACCCCCTCTTGCACAGTGTGTCACTGTTGGGCCCATGGCACCTGCCTCAGACTCCTACCCTATTGTCTCAGCAGGAGAACCATATTTTACACCCTCAGCTTCAATGTAAACCAGTGATGGATATTATTTTAGAGGCAAGGAGGCCTAGTACTAGAAAATCTTATGCTGAAAAATGTAAAAGATTCTGTGCCTGGAGCCATTCTCAAGGGATGAGCAGAGCAGTGCCCAATTTACCTCAGATTTTACAATATTTAACTGAGATGCTTCACAAGGGCCTGTCATTTTCCTCCATCAAAATTCATGCCTCAGCCATTTCAGCTCATTATAACACAGAACCTCCCCTCTTCTCTCATCCGATGCTCAAGCAGTTCCTCAGAGGGGCCAACAATTTGACCACCCAGGAGAGCTCCAACTCAAGCCTGGGACCTTAACTTTGTATTGGAGAAACTCACTCTTCCTTCTTTCGAGCCAGCTGCTACTGCAGACTTAAAATTCCTTTCTTGGAAAACAGCTTTCCTTTTAGCAATCACTTAAGCAAGAAGGGTGTCTGAATTACAGGCCCTCATGGCAGTGGAGCCTTTCATCATCTTTCATTTGGACAGGGTGTTCCTCAGGACCAATCCTTCCTTCATGCCCATGGTGGTATCCAGTGTGGCCCTTAATCAGTCCATTCATTTGCCAACCTTTCCTAATCCACAGAACAAAGGGGAACGGATACTGCACTCCTTAGATGTGCACACAGACAACTTAGATTCTACTTGGACAGGATTAAACCTCAAAGGAAATCTGACCAACTGCTGGTGGCATTTGCTGTAGGGGCAGAGGGGAAGGCTATTTCAAAGCAAACCATTTCCAAATGGATAGGCCATTGTATTCATTTCTGCTACAAGCACCATGGAAAACCTATCCCACAGGAGATCAGACCCCACTCAACCAGGGCTGCATCTACCTCTGCAGCCTTTCTTAGAGGCGTCCCTACCAGAGACATCCTAGAAGCTGCTACCTGGAGTTCTATACATACTTTTACCAAGCATTACCATCTGACAATTTTCTCTAATTCCAGAGCTGGCTTTGCTCCTGCGGTCTTGCAGTGCCTTATAGCTGGTCCTAAAGCTATCTGAATTCCTCGTCCCCCCCCCCTTAGCTTTGGGAATCTACCCAAATGTGATGACTGCAACAGTGAAACATGAACATAGTACAGTTGTGTACACTTACCATAAATGTAGATGTTCAAGTGTATTCACTGTTGCAGTCCTGGTTACCCTCCCTCCAGACCCCTGACTTCTTTTGGCTATACCTCTACTCTCCTTTACTATGCTCAAAAGCTTTTTTGGTGTATTTGCTTTTTTGTTGGAGATTTAACCTTGTATATTTATAGATTTAATTACTTCCCATTAGGGGACACCTGACTTCTGCGGCAAGAAAAACTGAGGTAATGATGTCGGTTGCATGTTTTATACCCCTGACAACCTGGAAGAAGGGACAGCAACCCACGCAGGACCCAGTACTTTGTTAATCAGGCCGACTGAGGGCTACTGCAAGCAGATAACCCAAATGTGATGACTGCAACAGTGAATACACTCTAACATCTGCATTTATGGTAAGTGTACATAACTCTACTTTCTCTGCCTCACCTTTTGGACTGTCCACCATACCAAGAGTGTTCACAGTGTCCAGCTCCAGTTGTAGTGAATTGCAGGCTACAGGGTATCTGCATTTTTCCACGTTTAGGTGACTTGCTTATTTTTGCATAGCCTTTTTCAAAGTGTCAAGAATCTCTTGGGTGACGGATCTCATACACAAGCTGGGATTCCAAGAGAACGTTCAAAAGTCTTTCTTGACTCCTCCTCACAGGATTCTGTTTCTGGAATGTCAGCTAGACACAGCTGTTCAAATAGCTTTTCTTCTACAGAAAAAAATATATTTCTAGTTCTTTCCACTCATATTTCGGTCACTGCAAGGGAGTACCTCAAGATTTTGGGTGTCAAGGCTTCTGTGATTCTCATGATACCCAGTGCAAGAATTCATGAGAAAGATACAGTGGTATCTGAAATCTCTTTGGTCCCAGCACTTGCAGACTAGTCATGTTAGCTTGGGATGTTCAGTTGTAGCTTCATAGCTTTATAGGGGGTTACTAGGCTAACGACCACAAGGGCCTTTTTAAGCCTAGCCACGGATCCCAAATCTATGACCAGTTCTGGTGCCCTTCATAAGTGTAAGCAGGGGCTTGGGAGATGAAATATTTACAAGCAGGGGCCTGGTTGATGAACCATGTGCAGGCTGCCTGTATCCTTTAGAGACATAGATGCCACACCAGGGATGAATTTCCTGTTCCCTATCCAGTTGTCCAAGTTACACTTGAATCGGGTTAGGGAGGAACTCTGCTTCACATGGATGGGGCAGCCTGTTCCAGGTATAATCTTACGCTGCAAACGTCTTACATTCTGTCAGAGCAAAGCTGTGTGGCAAACATGTTGAGCGGGACAAGGGAAGACCCTTCTGAATGGAAACTCTATCAGGGCATATTCCAAGATTTGATCCATCTGAGGGGAGTTCTTCAAGTAGACCTATTTGCCTCCATCTGAACAATCAGCTGGCAAGAATCTGCTCCAGGACGCCATGCAGTAAGGCTTGAAAGCAGATTTCTTTTCCATGGACAGGAACATTCCTTTATGCTTTTAGACCCCTGCTGCTAATAATATCTAGGGTACTTCAGAAAATTCATAAGGAATCCTCCAAGGTCATAGTACATGTTCGAATAGTCACTTCTGCAGTAGCCGCTACCTCCATCCCCCTTGTTTTTGGAGCATTGTTTATGCCAAGGTGTGGTTACTTTTTGTTCTTCCTAACATTGTCCTTTCAAGACTCAGACTCCTATCTTTTGGCAGGAATGCTGTGAAGGGCTTGGCACCCAAACTAGTCTTTCAGTTAGCTTGGCACAAGCTGTGTCAGTTTGGGTATGTAGAAGGTGCCCTGAAGGATTGAAAGCTCGCCAGCAGTTCTATCTGTGACAGGGTATAACCCATATAGCTAAGGCTACTGCAGCAGTGATTATTCGATCATTTGTTACGGTAACATTACACAACCTGAAGGTTTGAAAGCTCGCCAGCAGTTCTGTCTGTGACAGGGTATAACCCGTATAGCTAAGGCTACTGCAGCAGTGATTATTCAATCATTTGTTATGGTAAACAACATTACACAACCTGAAGGTTTGAAAGCTCGCCAGCAGTTCTATCTGTGCCAGGCTATAACCCGTATAGCTAAGGCTACTGCAGCAGTGATTATTCGATCATTTATTATGGTAACATTACACAACCTGAAGATTTGAAAGTTCACCATCAGTTCTATCCATGACAGGATATAACCCGTATAGCTAAGGCTGCTGCAGCAGTGATTATTCGATCGTTTGTTCTGGTAACCTTACACAACCTGAAGGTTTGAAAGCTCGCCAGCAGTTCTATCTGTGACAGGGTATAACCCGTATAGCTAAGGCTACTGCAGCAGTGATTATTCGATCATTTGTTATGGTAACATTACACAACCTGAAGGTTTGAAAGCTCGCCAGCAGTTCTATCCGTGACTATATAACCCGCATAGCTAAGGCTACTGCAGCAGTGATTATTCGATCATTTGTTATGGTAAACAACATTACACAACTGGAAGGGTTGAAAGCTCACCAGCAGTTCTATCCGTGACAGGATATAACCCGTATAGCTAAGGCTTCTGCAGCAGTAATTATTCGATCATTTGTTATGGTAAACAACATTACACAACTTGAAGGTTTGAAAGCTCGCCAGCAGTTCTATCCGTTACGATATAACCCGTATAGCTAAGGCTACTGCAGCAGTGATTATTCGATCATTTGTTATGGTAAACCAACATTACACAACCGGAAGGTTTGAAAGCTCACCAGCAGTTCTCTCCATGACAGGATAATAACCCGTATAGCTAAGGCTACTGCAGCAGTGATTATTCGATCATTTGTTACGGTAACATTACACAACCTGAAGGTTTGAAAGCTTGCCAGCAGTTCTATCCGTGACAGGATAAAACCCGTATAGCTAAGGCTACTGCAGCAGTGATTATTCGATCATTTGTTACGGTAACATTACACAGCTATGCTTTCTCATGCTTCCCTTGGCCAGATTCTGTATGAGAAAATTACAGTGGTACCTCAGATCAGTCTGGATTCTGCATCCTACACCCTTTGTCCTGTTAGATCCCCGTTCTGGAATTTGTAAAGTGGGAGATTCTATGGTGGATAGACCAGATCTCTTGCAGTCTAGGTTTCCCATTCTTCCTTCCCACCTTTATACAGTCTGTCACTACAGATGCATCAGACTTGGTGTTGGGGGCTGTTTCAAAAGGCATAAAATGCAAGGCCTGTGAAACTCTCAAGACGGACAGAAGCACATAAATGACAGAGATGTTGTCAGTGATGAACCCTTCAAAAGCTTAAGATGATCTATTGTCCCCAGGACCTCTGAAAATTTGAGGCCAACACCACAGTGGTGTGGTACATAAGATTTTACCCTTTTTAGAGGTTTGCCGTAATAGCTCGGGCGATTTTACCCTTTTTAGAGGTTTGCCGTAATAGCTCGGGCGATGGTAACTCAGCTCATTTTGACTCTTAAGGCTACATAGATTCAGTCAGAGCAAAGCTTGATTGCAGAAAATCTTAGCAGGGCAAGTACAGACTTCCAAGAATGGAAGCTTCACCCTGGAGTCCTCCAAGAATCGATCCAGCTGTGTGGAATGCCTCATATCAGACAGCTAAAGAAATTGTGCTCCAGACCTCCTTACAACAGACCTGGAAGATAGATGCATTCTCATCCCCTTGGACGGGAGTGCTCCTGTAAGTTCTTCATCCCTTTCCTCTGATAATTGGGATTCTTCTAGATCAGGAAGGAGTCACCAGAATATTGTGGTGGTGACTACCTTTTGGCCTATCAGCAGTTCATCCTTTGCAGGCTGACTAAGGACAGTTACCACAGGCTTCCTCACAGACAGGATTTACTCATAAAAGGGCTTATTTTGATACTTCTAACCAAATGTGGAACAGTTTTTGATAGGAATGTTGCCTAATCATCCATCTTGGAAATAGGTTGCTCCTCCTTGGATCTTTACTTAGTGCTTGAAAAGCTTACTCTTTCTCTGTATGAATCAACTTCTCAAGCTGAATTGAGGATGTTCACGTTTCACTGTTGCAGTCATCACACTTGGGTTATCCTGCCAGTGGTAGCCCTCAGTTGGCCCGAATGCAAGAGGCTTAGCATTTCTGCGTTGGTTGATATTTCTCCAGGACTGACTTCAGGTCATCAGTGGTATAAAATCAGGCAGCCAACGCCATTATATCAGTCTTTCCTGCCGAGGAGCCCAAAGCAGAAGCAGTTCCCATGAGTGCTGGTCAGCCACTACCTGAGTCTTCATTTCCGAATTGAAGTTGAAGTCTTCTAAAGCTAAGTACCCCGCTGGGGATCTTTTTTTCTTGCTCTAACCAATGTCAGAAAAAGTGTTTCGCCTGTGGAAAGCAAATACCACACCGAGATTTCCATTCTTACTGCGTCACCTGTTCAGGCCCAGACCACAGCATCAATTGCTGTTGGTTTTGTGCTTTGTTCAACGACAGAATTATATGTTGTCAGGCCCTTATCATAGCTAAATATTTTCGCTCTCGATTTCCGTATTCCGAAATGGCTTCGGTAAGCCATCCGACTACCGATTTTCCCAAAAATGTAAGTATAAAGACAGACTGCACCGGTTCAAAACTGCCGACGATGCTTCCGTTAAGCTAGTCACCAGTTCGCCGGTCCTCAATGAGGTGCTTTCGCAACCCCTGTTGCCCACTTCCGTGGATTTGCAGGCCACTACAGAGACCCGTTCGGAGTCAGGTATGCCGCGACACTCTTCTTTGTCTAAGGATCCTGCAGATGTCTCTACCTTGGATGGGTTCGGAGCCACTGAGCAGGCACTGGCTTCCTAGGAAGTTCTTCACACTACCGATATTCGACACAAACCAACGACTTCTTTCGCATCTTCAGTTCTTTCTAAAGCTACCGAGTTTCTAAGGCCCAGGGTACAAACTACTCCTAAAATGGCGACGACCCAAGCTCAAGCACCTGATTCCATGCCTCAATCTCAAATGCTTAAAATGGCGGAAGACCTTATGCTTATTAGGGGAAGCCCAACCTACCCCCTCCAAAAGAAAGACTTGCCTCCAGCATTTTTATCTGACCAGGAGTCCGATGACTCTGACGTTTCTGAATATGAAGACATACAACCCTTGTCTGCTTATGAGGATTCAGATGCAGAAGAATCCATTCCAACTGCCTCTCCTCCAGAGGATTTTCCATTTGGTGAAACCCTACATACTTTAAGGGAGCATTTCCAATGGGAATGTCAGGACTATCCTCAGTCCAAAAAGAGACTCTGGGAATTCTTAGATTTACCACACAACAGACCTTTAGCCATTCCTCCTGTCCTGGATGTTGTGGATGATGCCTTTATGGAATCCAGTTTAACTCCTGACACCCTCCCACCTGCTCCCAGGAAATCTGACCGGTTTTAGAGTCCCTGACTCACATAGGTTTCTTTTCAGAAATCCTACTGCTGACCCAGAGGTCATCTCCCAAGGACCTAAAGGAGTAAAAGCAACCACAGCTAAGAATCCTACCCCCTTGGACAGGGATTCCCGAGCTTTAGACATATGGGGTAAAAAAAGTATACACCTCAGCAACTCTTGTCGTTAGAGCACTAAATTGTTAGTTCCACATGCTGAAATACCAGCAGCATACAATAGAACTCCTTAAACAAAAATCTATCTTCCTGGCTTGTGCAGAAAATAAAGAATTACAGGAGCTTATGCATTCTGCAAGCCAAGTTACTAAACACACCTTGCAATGTGGCTTTGACGCCATAGGAGCATCCTGCAGGGCAGCAATCACAGGTTCTGTACTTAGAAGGCATGCTTGGCTTAAGGAACAGACCTTGCCAGACCATGTCAAATCAAAACTATTGGATGCACCATTGAACAAAGACTATTTGTTTGGCACCAAGGCAGAAGAGGTCTTAAAAAAGATGGGAGAAAAAGCTAAATCTATGCATACAGACTTCTTGCAGGTCCACCCTCCAAGGTCCTGTAGGCATTGCCCTTCCAAGCACTGGTCCTCTCCGGCCCCCTCAAGGCCAGCTCAGACAAGACCTAGGGGAAGCAGACCCCCCTCCAGACAACAATCCCAAGGAATGCAGAGATCTAAGCAGTGGAGTTCCTCCACTTCAAAAACAGGGAGCGCTAAGCCACCCCCTTATGGAAAGAACTCACAATGACTTTACACCTCCACCCCTTACTTCTGCCCACCTTGTGCACCTAGGGGGGAAACACTCCTCCCATGCAAAACAACTGGGCCTCCATCACCGACTGATGGGTCCTCAACATAGTGTCCCAGGGATACAAATTTTATTTCCACACCCTGCCAATCCCAAAAGGGTTCCCAGATCTTCCTCCAAACCAGTGGGCAGAGGCCCAAAACCAAGTCCATTTCCTGCTCTCCATGAGGGCAGTGCAGCCTGTTCCTGCAGACCAGATAGGCCAAGGCTTCTATTCCAGGCTTTTCCTGGTACCCAGAAAAGAGGGCACCTGGCACCCAATCCTCGATCTATCAATTCTAAACACCTTCCTGGTGATAACAAAATTCAAAATGCTCACCCTCCAGCAGCTTCTTCCAGTGCTATCCAAGGATGCTTGGTTAGCCACCCTAGACCTAAAAGAAGCCTATCTGCACATCCCAGTCAAGGATTCTTGCAGGAAATATCTACGTTTCAGGGCAAGATCTATGCACTTTCAGTTCTCTGCTCTTCCCTTTGGCTTATCCACTGCTCCCAGAGTTTTCACAAAATGCCTGGCTCCAGCCATTGCTTTTTGTAGACAAAGGAATATTCAAATTTACTCCTACTTAGATGACTGCCTGATTTAGGCAGACAGTCAGGAAAAGCTGTTACAGCACCTGACCTTTGTAAAAGACCTACTGACCTCCCTGGGGTATACTATAAATGAAAAGAAATCCAAATTAGTCCCCATTCAAAAAATTGTATTCCTGGGAGCAAGCCTGGACACAGCATCCCAGATGGCATTCCTTACTCCAGAAAAACAAGCCCGTCTGACATTCTACTTCTCTCAACTAGCCACCAGAACCCAGTTATCTGCAAGGAAAATCCTGCAAGCTCTAGGGTTCATGGCATCCTGCATTCTACTCATTGCATATGAGGAAACATCAGTGGTACCTAAAAAGCCTTTGGTGTCAAGACTCTCAGGACCTGAAAATTATCATACCTATGATACCTTGTCTAAGGAACGATTTTCTTTGGTGGGCAGCAGCATGCAATCACAAGGGGCTTCCCTTTTCACAACCCCACGCCGCCCAGACCCTAACCACAGATGCATCAGATTATGCCTGGGGTGCACACCTGGACGGCAGGTGCATTCAGGGCCATTAGAACCCAAATCAACTACATCTGCACATCAACCAAAATGAGATGCTAGCTGTTCAGCACGCTCTGACAGCTTTCAAACCCCTACTCTCCCCTGGACCTCTACTGATCAAAACAAAACACCACAGTGAAGTGGTACATCAACAAGCAGGGAGGAACTCACTCTTATCCCCTCATAGGATGAGTTCATAGGTTCATACTAGGCTACTCGCCCTTGCGAGCCATTGTAAGCCTAGCCAATTATCCCTTGTGAGACTCAAACCCTGCACCTTGTGTTTGTAAGGCAAACACCTTAACAATTAGGCCACCCTCTCTCCCTGCAGGCTAGCCATGACCCTTTGGCACACTGCATCAGCCATGCAAATTCACCTGCTAGCACAATTCCTGCCAGGCTCCCTCAACTCTCTGGCAGACAAACTTAAGCAGAAACCTCCTAGACCCACATGAGTGGCAGGTAGACCACAGCACCTTCAGCCTTGTAACCCAGAAATGGGACACCCCAAAGGTGGACCTCTTTGCCTCCCACAACAATCACCAGCTCAGCAAATTCTGCACCAGGGAACCTCACAGCAAGACCTGGAAAGTAGATGCCCTATCCTTCCAATGTGTAAACCTCTCGATCTATGCATTTCCCCCTCTACATTTGCTTACAATGGTCATCATCATCATCTTTTGGCTGTTCCCATTAGTGGTCACCACAGCGGATCACCTGTTTCCATTTCTTCCTGTCCTCTGCATCTTGCTCTGTCACACCAGCCACCTGCATGTCCTCTCTCACCACATCCATAAACCTTATCTTAGGCCTTCCTCTTTTCCTGTTACCTGGTAGCTTCATCCTTAGCATCTTTTTCCCAGTATATTCAGCATCCCTCCTCAGCACATGTCCAAACCAACATAATCTTGCCTCTCTGGCTTTGTCTATAAACCTTCCAACCTGGGCTGACCCTCTAATATACTTATTCCTAATCCTGTCCACCCTCGTCACACCCAGTGCAAATCTTAACGTCTTTAACTCTGCCACATCAAGCTCAAACTCCTGCCTTTTTGTCAATGCCACTGTTTCCAACCCATATAACATAGCTGGTCTCACTACACTCTTGTAGACCTTCCCTTTCACTCTTACAGGTACTTGTCTGTCACAAATCACTCCTGACACTCTCTCTTCTCCACCCACTCCATCCTGCCTGTACGCTCTTCACCTCTCTTCCACACTCACCATTACTCTGAACTATTGACCCAAGTATTTAAACTCCTCCACCTTTGCCACTTCTACTCCTTGCATCCTCACCATTCCTCTATCCTCCCTCTCTTTCACACACATATATTCTGTCTTAGTCCTGCTGACCTTCATTCCTCTTCTCTCTAGAGCATATCTCCATCTCTCCAGGGTCGTCTCCACCTGTTCCCTACTCTCACTACAGATCACAATGTCATCTGCAAACATCATAGTCCATGGGGACTGCTGTCTGATCTCGTCTGTCAACCTGTCCATCACCATTGCAAATAAGAAAGGGCTCAGAGCTGATCCTTGATGTGTAACCCCACCTCCACCTTAAATGGATCTGTCACTCCCACCGCAGCCCTTACCGCTGTCACTCTACCCTCGTACATATCCTGTACCACTCTTACATACTTCTCTAACACTCCTGACTTCCTCATACAATACCACAACTCCTCTCTAGGCACCCTGTCATATGCTTTCTCTAAGTCTACAAAAACACAATGCAACTCCTCCTGACATTCTCTGAACTTCTCCAACACACTCAGAGCAAACATCACATCTATAGTGCTCTTTCACGGCATGAAACCATACTGCTGTTCACTAATCATCACGTCCCTTCTTAACCTAGCTTCCACTACTCTTTCCCATAACTTCATGCTGTGACTGATCAATTTAATCCCTCTGTAGTTACTACAGCTCTGCACATCACCCTTATTCTTAAAAATCGGTACCAAAACACTTTTTCTCCATTCCTCAGGCATCCTCTCACTTTCTAAGATTTCATTAAACAATCTGGTTAAAAATTCCACTGCCATTTCATCTAAACACCTCAATGCTTCCATAGGTATGTCATCTGGGCCAACAGCCTTTCCATTCTTCATCCTCTTCATAGCTATCCTTACTTCCTCCATGCTAATCAATTGTACTTCATGATTCACTATCCCTACATCATCCAACCTTCTCTCCCTCTCATTCTCTTCATTCATCAACCCCTTAAAGTACTCTTTCCATCTCCTCAGCACATTCTCCTCGCTTGTGAGTATGTTTCCCTCATTATCCTTTATCACCTTTACCTGCTGCACATCTTTCCTAGCTCGGTCCCTCTGTCTAGCCAATCGGTACAGGTCCTTTTCTCTCTCCTTAGTGTCCAACCTTTCATACAACTCTTCATATGCCTTATCCTTAGCCACCTCTCTCTTTGCCATGCACCTCATCTCCTTATACTCCTGTCTACTTTCTTCATCTCTCTGACAATCCCACTTCTTCTTTGCCAACCTCTTTGCCTGTATACTCTTCTGTACTTCCTCATTCCACCATCGTCTCCTTGTCATCCTTCCTCTGTCCTGATGTGATACCAAACACCTTTCTAGCCGTCTCCCTTACTAGCTCTGCTGTAGTTACCCAGCTATTTGGTAACTCTTCACAGACACCCAGTGCCTGTCTTAACTCATCCCTGAACTCCATCTCACAATTACCCTTTTTCATTTTCCACCATTTGATCCTTGGTGCTGCCCTCACACTCCTCCTCCTCTTATTGATCACCAACGTCATCCTACAAACCACCATCCTATGCTGCCTAACTACACTTTCTCTGGTCTCCACTTTACAGTCTCCAGTCTCTGCTTACAAGGATACTACTCAAAATAAGGGAGGAAAAACCAAGAGCAATCTTGATTGCCCCAGACTGGCCACTCCAGCACTGGTACCCACTGCTGCACAGTCTGTCACCCCTGCCTCCATGGCAACTACCTCAGATCCCAACTCTCCTGACAGCAGAATGGAGAATTCATGCATCCACAATTGCAGACCCTGAACCTGGCAGCCTGGCTTATTCCCTGATCTCCCCTTCAGTTGCCAGCCTAAGCAAGCAAGTACTGGACGTTATACGTGAGGCCAGATGCCCCAGCACTAGAAAATCCTATTCTGACAAGTAGAAAAGGTATACCTGGATCCAGGCTAAAGGAGCTGAAACAGCACAGCCCTTCCTACCTGTCATCCTAGATTTACCTAGCAGACCTACTGCCCAGGGGCATATATCCTTCTCTTCTATTAAAATTCATGCCTCGGCCATCTCTGCTCATTACAGCACAGAGCCACCTCTCTTTTCTCATCCTCTCATCAAACCGTTCCTAAGCGGGACTAACAATTTAAGGCCACCCAGAAGAGCTCCTACCCAGCTTGGGACCTTAACTTTGTGTTGGAAAAGCTCACACTACCCCCCCCCCCCTTTGAGCCTGCAGCTTCAGCAGAGTTAAAATTCCTCTCTTGGAAAACAGCCTTGCTTCTGGACATCACTTCAGTTAGAAGAGTTTCAGAGCTACAAGCACTCGTACCTGTAGAACCCTTCATCATTTTTCATGCTGACAGGGTCTCCCTCAGGACTAACCCAACTTTCATGCCTAAAGTGGTAACCAGTGTGGCTCTCAACCAATCTATTCATTTGCCCACCTTTTTCCCTAAGCCTCAAAACAGGGGGAAAGGATTATGCATTCTCTAGATGTGCACAGACAGCTCAGATCCTACCTGGATAGGACTAAATCTTCTAGGAAAACTGACCAATTGCTAGTCAGCTTTGCAGCAGGGGCAGAAGGCAAGGCCATATACAAACAATCATTCTCCAGATGGATAGCACACTGTATTAATTTTTGCTACAAATACCATGGGAAACCACCCCCTAAGGGGGTCAGGATGCATTCCACCAGGGCAACTTCAACCTCTACAGCCTTTCTCAGAGGAATCCCTACCAGGGACATTCTGTAAGCTGCTTCTTGGAGTTCTCTTCATGCCTTCACCAAGCTTTACCACCTGCCTATCTTTTCCAAATCCAGGGCAGGCTTTGCAACAGCAGCCCTGCAGGGCATACTAGCCAGCCCCAACTCTTCTCGACTGCCTCCACCCATTCTTCAGCTTTGGGAATCAACCCAAATGTGATGACTACAGTAGTGAAACACGAAGAACATAGTATAGTTGTGTCACTTACCATAAATGTAGATGTTTGAGTGTATTCACTGTTGCAGTCCTGGTTTCCCACCCTCCAGCCCCCTTGTCTCTCTCCCCTCTCTCTCTCTCTCTTCCTCACTCCTTACAGGGGTATTGGTATTTACTTTTTACTGGTGGTGTGTTTCCGCCGTAACTTAGCTCCCTATTTGGGGGCTCCTGACACTTAGGGCAAGAAAAACTGATGTAATGGCGTTGGCTGCCTGTTTTTATACCCCTGATGACCTGACATCAGTCCTAAAGTGACAGCAACTGACTCAGAAATACTAAGCCTCTGGTATTCGGGCCGACTGAGGGCTACCCCTGGCAGGATAACCCGAGTGTGATGACTGCAACAGTGAATACACTCTTAACACCTACAGTTATGGTAAGTGTACACAACTGTACATTATGAATACTGCAACATGAGAATAGAAGGACATAGAATAGTTGTGTAAGAACTTACCATAACCTTAGACCTTCTCTTCCATGTTGCAGTATTCAGTCCCACCCACCTACCCCTGTTTCTTTGCTAACTGCCACACCATGGCCCATCTGTGGGGACATAGTCTTTCTCTTCCCCAGTCTCCACTCTCAACAGTCAACCAAATGCCCTGGGCCTGGTCTACATGCAAGTTTAAGGGTCTCCAAGTAGGTCCCCCCTTTTACCCCACAGGAGCATTACTGTATGCGGCATAACATTCTGATGAGGGTACCTGCAGATGTCACTTTTATACCCAACGTCTGTCTATGACCCTCGTAAGGGACATCACATGTACCCTCCTGGAAGAAAGACTTTGGTATACTGGCCGGATGGTGGCGCTGCAGGCATCAACCTCCCTACTGATGTTCTTCGTGTTTCACTGTTGCAGTAATCACCTGTGGGTTATCCCTGCTGCAGTAGCCCTCGGCCGGCCCAAATACCAGAGTCAGTGTTTTATTGTGCCGGCTGCTTTCAGTTGTAGTCTGACATCAGGTCGTCAGTACTATAAAGCAAGACAACCAACATCATTACATTAGTCTTTCTTGCCGTGGAACCTGTAGGAGAAGCAGATTGCACGAGTGCCGGTCAGTCGCTACCAGAAGTCAAATTTCAGCAGAAAACATCTAAAGCTAAGTACCCCATTGGGGGACCCTTTTTTCTTGCTCTAACTGAGGTTTGAAAAAGTTAACAATTGTGTCAACTGTGGAAAGCACATCCCACATCAAGACTTTCATTCTTACCGCATCACTTGTTTAGGCCCAGACCATGACGTCCCTTGTTGCCGGTTCTGTGCCCTCTTTAATGCGAGAACCATTCACTGTAGAGATCTTTTTGTAGACAATTATTTTTGTATTCCGTCTTCAAATTCCAATATGGCATCAGTCAGCCAACAATCCACCGACATTCCAAAAAAAACATAAAGATAGAGACAGGCCACACAAGCCTAAGCCTTCTGACGCTACCGCTAAGTAAGTCATCAGTTCTCTGGAATTCAGTGCGGCACTTTCACAACCCCTGATGCCTGACTCGCTTTCTACTCGGGCCTCTGCTGAGACCCTTTTGGAGTCTGGTATGCCACAGAAATCCACTTTGTCTACCGAGCCTTTGGCTGTCTCTGCCTCGGTTGTGTCCGGAGCCACGAAGCAGGCACCGGCTTCCGAGGAGGCCGCTCGCACTACCGATTCTAGACAAAAAATAATGTCTTCTCTTCCAACTACCATTTCTCAGAGACTGCCGGATTCTCTCGGGCCTCAAAGCCAGGCCACGCCTAGGAAATCTGTTTCTAACCACCATCTTGCTACTGCTCCCCCACCCCAAGCTCAATTGCTTAAAATGGCAGAGGATCTCATCTCCCTTATCCGAGGTACTCAAGCCCCCACTCCAAAAAGGAAAAGGTTTCCTTTTCCAGAAATTATGACAGACCAAGAGTCTGAGGAATCTGATTATTCTGCCTTTGAAGAGAAACAGCAGCCCTTAACTGTTTGAGGATTTAGATGCAGAGGAATCCATCCCCTCCAGAGGACCTCTCCTTCGGGAAAACCCTTCACTCCCTCAGGGAACATTTTCATTGGGAAACGTAGGACTATCCACAGTCAAAGAAACGACTTGGAGAGTTTCTGGACCTGCCTCAGCACAGACCCCTGGCCATCCTACTTATTCTAGAAGTGATGGATGATGATTTTCTTGAATATAGTTTAGCCCCTGATGCCTTGCCTCCTGCTAAACCTGACCGGTACTACAGAGTACTGGATTTTCATGAATACCTGTACAGGAACCCTGCTGCAGACCCTGAGGTCATTACACAGGGACCCAAAGGAGCTAAGACTAGTTCTGCCAAGAATCCTCTTCCTTCTGACAAAGACTCCAGAGCAGCTCTGGACAGATGGGGTAAGAAAGTATACACCTCTGAAGCCTTAGTTGTCATAGCACTCAGTTGTCAGTTCCATATGTTATAATCTCAACAACACACTTTGGAACAATTAAAACAGAAGATTGCTACCTCTCCTGATGGTGCAGACTCTAAAGAGCTGGCAGAATTGCTTCACTCTGCTGGTCAAGTGCCCAAGCACTCTTTACAATGTGGATATGATGCCCTAGAAGCCTCTAGCAGGGCAGCAGTGATGGAGTCTGTTATTAGAAGACCTGCATGGCTGAAGGAACAACCTCTCCCTGATCATGTCAAGTCTAAACTTATTGATGCACCCCTGGATAAGGAATGCCTGTGGGGAAAAAGCAGAAGAGGTGCTTAAAAAGGTGGAAGACAAAGCAAAATCTATGCAAACAGTATAAGATTTCTTTCAAGTTCAACCACCCAGATTCAGCAGGAACTTCCCGTCTAAGCACTGGGCCTTCCCTGCACCCAGCAGACAGGGCTAAAGCAAGCCCCGCAGGGACAGGACATCCAGGCCCCTCTATCCCAGGGCCAGCAAAGAAGCAAACAATGGACCACTTCCGCCTCCAAGGCAGGGTGTTCTAAGCCAAGCATCTGTGGTAAGCACTCACAATGACTCTCCTCTGCCCTCCTTTCACTCATCTAAAACTAGGAGGAAGGTTCACCCTCTTCAAGGACAGGTGGGTCTTTATGACAAAGGACTAATGGGTATTAAAAATCATTTCTCAGGGATACAGATTCCCCTTCAGCGAACTCCCAGTTCCAAGATGGTGCCCAGACTTCTCCCCCAAATCAGTGGGCAGAGGCATTAAAATGGGTAACAACACTAATATCCCAGGGGACAGTAGAACCTGTCCCTCTGGATCAAACAGGAAAAGGTTTTTACTCCAGTCTACTCCTTGTACCCAGAAAAGAGGGCACTTGGCACCCCATCCTGGATCTATCCAAACTGAACACCTCCTTGGTGGTCCCCAGATTCAAAATGCTAACCTAGCAGCTCCTGCCTATGTTCACACCAAATGCCTGGCTAGTGGCCCTAGACCTAAAAGATGCCTACCTCCATATCACCATCAAGGAATCGTGCAGAAAATTCCTGCACTTCAGAGCAGGGAATCAGCATTTTCAGTTCTCTGCACTGCCCTTTGGTTTATCCACTGCTCCCAGAGTATTCACCAAATGCTTGGCCCCGGTCATAATTCTGCAGACAGAGAAATATACAGATTTACCCTTACCAGGACATCTGCCTCATTCAGGTGAACAGCAAAGAAAAGTTGCTCCAGGATCTTCTCTTTGAAAAAAAAAAAACTCCTAACTTCCCTAGGGTTCACCATCGAGAAAAATATCAAAGCAAAACCCCACCAGGAAAATTGTTTTCCTGGGAACTGTGCTAGACACAGCAACCCTAATGGCCTTCCTACCCCCAGAAAAGCAGAGCTTCCTGCCTCTCTACTTCACCCAGCTGGCTTCCAGAAGTCACCTCACTGTGAGGAAGTTCCTGAAAGCCCTGGGATACATGACATCTTGCATCCTTCTCATCCCTCTCACCAGGCTTCACATGAGATAGCTTCAGTGGTAATTAAAGAACCTTTGGTGTCAGCACTCTCGGTCCCTAGAGACCACTCTCCCACTGATCCCTTGCTTAAGGGTACAAATTTCTCTGGTGGGCAGAGGTCTGTGCCATGAACAAGGGTCTTCCCTTCATTCTCCGCCCTTCCGGCCAGACCATCACCACCGACACCTTAGTCATAGCTTGGGGAGCTCACCTAGCAGGCAGGTGTACCCAAGGTCTTTGGAATCCCCAGCACCTTCACATGCACCTCAACCAAAAAGAAATGATGGCAGTGCAAAACAGTGCAACTTCACATGCACCTCAACCAGAAAGAAATGATGGCAGTGCAAAACAGTGCAACTTCACATGTACCTCAACCAGAAAGAAATGATGGCAGTGCAAAACAGTGCAACTTCACATGTACCTCAACCAGAAAGAAATGATGGCAGTGCAAAACAGTGCACCTTCACATGCATCTCAACCAGAAAGAAATGATGGCAGTGCAAAACAGTGCAACTTCACATGTACCTCAACCAGAAATAAATGATGGCAGTGCAAAACAGTGCAACTTCACATGCACCTCAACCAGAAAGAAATGATGGCAGTGCAAAACAGTGCAACTTCACATATACCTCAACCAGAAAGAAATGATGGCAGTGCAAACCAGTGCAACTTCACATGTACCTCAACCAGAAAGAAATGATGGCAGTGCAAAACAGTGCACCTTCACATGCACCTCAACCAGAAAGAAATGATGGCAGTGCAAACCAGTGCAACTTCACATGTACCTCAACCAGAAAGAAATGATGGCAGTGCAAAACAGTGCAACTTCACATGTACCTCAACCAGAAAGAAATGATGGCAGTGCAAAACAGTGCAACTTCACATGCACCTCAACCAGAAAGAAATGATGGCAGTGCAAACCAGTGCAACTTCACATGTACCTCAACCAGAAAGAAATGATGGCAGTGCAAACCAGTGCAACTTCACATGTACCTCAACCAGAAAGAAATGATGGCAGTGCAAAACAGTGCAACTTCACATGGACCTCAACCAGAAAGAAATGATGGCAGTGCAAAACAGTGCAACTTCACATGGACCTCAACCAGAAAGAAATGATGGCAGTGCAAAACAGTGCAACTTCACATGGACCTCAACCAGAAAGAAATGATGGCAGTGCAAAACAGTGCAACTTCACATGGACCTCAACCAGAAAGAAATGATGGCAGTGCAAAACAGTGCAACTTCACATGGACCTCAACCAGAAAGAAATGATGGCAGTGCAAAACAGTGCAACTTCACATGGACCTCAACCAGAAAGAAATGATGGCAGTGCAAACCAGTGCAACTTCACATGCACCTCAGCCAGAAAGAAATGATGGCAGTGCAAACCAGTGCAACTTCACATGTACCTCAACCAGAAAGAAATGATGGCAGTGCAAACCAGTGCAACTTCACATGTACCTCAACCAGAAAGAAATGATGGCAGTGCAAACCAGTGCAACTTCCTTACAACCCCTTCTCAGGCCAGGGGTCCTCCTTATAAAAACAGACATCATCAAGGAGGGGGGCACCCAATCTTACCCCCTGTGCAGGTTAGCCATGAGTTTGTGGCTCACATTCACCTGCATGGGGCTGCACCTGATTGCTTAATACTTACCAGGGATCAACAACACACTGGCAGACCACCTAAGCAGAAGCTTACTGTCCCCCAACAAGTGGCACCTCCACAGAGAAATCTTTCTGCAAATCACCCAGGAGTAGGGTACCTCAGAGGTGAACCTCTTTGCCTTGCACCTCAACCGCCAGCTGCACAAGTTTTGTACCAGGGAGTATCACCTCCTAGTATGGGAGGTGGGTGCCTTGACCTTCCCCTGGAGCTCCCTTTTTGTGTACGCATACCCTCCTCTACCCCTTATTCCCAAGGTTCTGATCAAAATAAGAGAGGAGAGATCAAAGGCTATCCTCATTACTCCGGATTGGCCCAGACAGCATTGTTACCCCTTACTACACAGTCTGACCTCACAGCCCCCGAAACTGCTTCCCCTAAGGTCAAACCTATTGACCCAGGAGAGAGGGAAGGTATTGCACCCAGACCTACAGACTCTCAAACGTTCGGCATGGCTTATACACTAAAAACTAACAAGAAGTCACTGTTAAGCAGACAGGTCCTAGACATTATCACAGAGGCCAGAAAGCCCAGCACAAGAAAATCTTATGCAGGAAAATGGAAAAGATTCTGCTCCTGGAAACAATCTAAAGGGGGCAGTTCCTCCCAACTTCCCATCCCTCTCATCCTGGATTACTTAGCAGAGTTGCTAAATAGTGGCCTCTCCTCCTCCTCTATTAAAATCAAAATCTATGCCTCAGCCATCTCTGCACATTGTGATTCAGACCCACCCCTCTTTTTCTCATCCTTTGATTAAGCAATTCCTCAAAGGGGCTTCTAATATCAGCCCCCCCCAGAAGACCTACTCCACCCTGGAACCTGAATTGTGTTAGAGAAACTAACTTTACCTCCTCCTACTCCACCCTGGGACCTGAATTATGTGTTAGAGAAACTAACCTCACCTCCTTTGGAACCTGCCGCTTCAGCAGAATCTAAATACCTCTCCTGGAAGACTGCCTTCCTACTAGCTATCACCTCAGCCAGAAGGGTCTCAGAACTTCAAGCTGTCATGGCTGTCGAGCCCTTCATAATTTTCCATGCAGACAGAGTCTTCCTGAGGACTAAACTCTCCTTTATGCCCAAGGTGGTATCTGATGTGACCCTTTACCATGCCATTCACCTTCCCACCTTATTTGCCAACCCTCAAAACAAGGGGGAAAGAATTCTACACTCACTAGACATATACAGACAACTCGGATACTATCTGAACTGTGCACCAAGTCATTCAGAAACAACTGACCAGCTTCTGGTGAGCTTCACCCCAGGGACAGATAGGAAGCCCATCTCCAAACAAACCATTTCCAAATGGATTTCATACTGTATCCATTTTTGCTACAGACTACATGAGAAACCCATCCCTATGTCGATCCATACCCACTCTACTAGGGCAACCTACACTTCCACTGCCTTCCTCAGAGGAGTACCTACCAGGGACATATTGGAAGTTGTCACCTGGACCTCTGTCCATACCTTTCCAAAGCATTGCCACCTACCTCCCTTTTCTAAGTCTAGGGTAGGGTTTGCCTGTGCAATCCTGCAGGACCTCCTGACCCGTACCTAGGACTCTACCTATTCTTCCACCTTTAATCTCAGCTTTGGGAATCCTCCCATAGGTGATGAGACTGCAACAGTGAAACACGAAAAACATAGTGCAGTTGTGTACACACTTACCATAAATGTAGATGTTCCAGTCTATTCACTGTTGCAGTCTTGGTTTCCCTCCATCCCCCATTTCACGTCTTCCCCTGGGGGGGGACACAGGCTTCCCAAGGTGGCTCTTAGCCACCAGGACCACTAAGGACCACTACTGTCTTTTCCCCTTGTGCTTCTGATGGGTTCAGACAAGAAAAACTGATGGAATGACATCGGCTGCCTTGCTTTATAGTACTGATGACCCGACGTCAGACTACAAGCGACAGCAGCCGGTGCACAAAAACATTGACTCTGGTATTTGGGCGGGCCGAGGGCTACCGCAGTAGGGATAACCCACAGATGATGACTTCAACAGTGAATACACTCAAGCATCTACATTTATGGTAAGTGTATACAACTGTACTGTATGAAAACTGCAACATGGAAGAGAAGGACAACCAAGGTCATGGTAAGTTCTTACACAACTATTTAATTTCTAGTAGATTACTGTTATGGTTGTCTTACCTCCCAC
Organism: Protopterus annectens; assembly: GCF_019279795.1. Lineage (NCBI taxonomy): Eukaryota > Metazoa > Chordata > Ceratodontiformes > Protopteridae > Protopterus > Protopterus annectens. The sequence goes on from NC_056743.1 coordinate 333,005,433, forward strand.
TGACCTGTTCTTTTGTCTTTCATTTTTTTGTTGCCAGGGTGTGGATGTATAATACCCTTTTCTATATAGTTTACTGTATGATTTGATTCCTAGAATTGTTCTTTCAGGGGTCTTGCTTCCCTTCTTAGGTAAACAATGCTTTGAAATTTGCATTCCAAGTGTCTTTTTATGAAACTAACTGATGACAGTTGGAGCACATGGAAGGCACCCTGAAGCTTTGGAAGGGGCCTGTCACAGGGGAAGGCACCCTGAAGCTTTGAAAGGGGCCTGTCACAGGGGAAGGCACACTGAAGCTTTGAAAGGGGCCCGTCACAGGGGATGGTACTCCTATACCTTAGTCTGCTGCAACAGTGATCTGTTAAAGTATCTAATGTTGTGGTAAGTTTACTTAAACAACTGTACGTTTCCTTCCCTACTATTGTAAATCTTGTATAGCCAAAAGCTTATTTAATTTTCCTTCTGCCCAGCATGGGAATTAAGCTTGTGTCTTTTCAGTATGTGCCAGAATTATGTCACCATTTTTGATGCTGTCTTCTGTTTTTCACCACTCTTTCTGTAGATTTCATCAGCAAGGCACATTTCCTAGTTTGATTTTTCTTTTTTTTTCTTCGCAGCATTGTTGTTAGAGAATTTTTATATGTTTACACCACTCCTTTTCTCTCCTCCCGTAGCAAAGGCTGACCTGCCTTCTTGTACATTTTGTTGTTTTGCTCACTGTACAAGTAGTGTGATAAGCACGCTACTGTTAAGGCAGACAAGTTAAACTGTACAAGTAGTATGATAAGCACACTACTCTTAAGGCAGACAAGTTAAACTGTACAAGTAGTATGATAAGCACGCTACTCTTAAGGCAGACAAGTTACTGTACAAGTAGTATGATAAGCACGCTACTCTTAAGGCAGACAAGTTACTGTACAAGTAGTATGATAAGCAAGCTACTCTTAGTTAAACTGTACAAGTAGTATGATAAGCACGCTACTCAAGGCAGACAAGTTACTGTGCAAGTAGTATGATAAGCAGGCTACTCTTAAGGCAGACAAGTTACTGTACAAGTAGTATGATAAGCAGGCTACTCTTAAGGCAGACAAGTTACTGTACAAGTAGTATGATAAGCAAGCTACTCTTAAGGCAGACAAGTTACTGTACAAGTAGTATGATAAGCAAGCTACTCTTAGTTAAACTGTACAAGTAGTATGATAAGCACGCTACTCTTAAGGCAGACAAGTTACTGTGCAAGTAGTATGATAAGCAGGCTACTCCTGAAGTTAGTCCATGTAGATTGTAGCTGTATCCCGATACAGAAGACAGCGATCATAACTAACTAATACATTTGATACATGTCTGAAGTTAGTCTATGTGGATCGTAGCTGTATTCCGATACAGAAGACGGCGATCATAACCAACTAATGCATTTGATACATGCCTGAAGTTAGTCCATGTGGATTGTAGCTGTATCCCGATACAGAAAACCGATCATAACCAACTAATGCATTTTGCATTTGATGCACGCCTGAAGTTAGTCCATATGGATCGTAGCTGTATCACGATACAAAAGACAGCAATCATAAACCTGTCTGGGATACTACCCGATTCCCTCAGTGACCATAACCCAACCTTTCTCCTTCAGCACAAACTAAAATCTACCAGCAATAAATAAAATAAAATTCGCTGGATACACACGGCACGTAATTCTTTATTTCGAAAAAAACTGTGAGTGCTTTCACAGAGTCCTCTCTGCTTCATCAGACAAATGATAGCAGTTAAAACTTCATTTAAATAGTGATGCATCATGGTGTCAACCAATCAATTCCATGTTAAAATCAATACACCAAATAATACTTAAGGTATAAAAATATACATATATATATATATATATATATATATATATGTGTGTGTGTATATGTATATGTATATATATATATATATATATATATATATATATATATATATATATATATATAAAAAACACATAGAGGCTGTATAGAATGTGGGGTACATTTCTAAAATTTTCTAGTTACAATATTAAAAGCTGTATAAAAAAAGCATAAAAAATACTAACTAACTAGAGCATCAGTGCTTCAAGGCTCTGTTTCTAAGAAATGGTTTCAAAGAAACCTTGGAGTTTAGGCCAGGAGGGGTCTGTCTGCTTGGAACTTAATAATCCATTCTTGTTCCAAAGCTTCAGTATTGTTAGTAATATTTCCACCTCTTTTATTTCTATGGACAATATGGAGAACCAGGAACTTAAGTGTGTGCGTTCCCTTCTTGCATCACATGCATTGCTAATGCATTGCTTTCTTTTCGGTTTCTGATATCTCTCATATGTTCTAAAATTCTGTCTTTCCGTAATCGATTCGTTTTACCTATACAATAGGCAGGACACTTCGTGCAGAAACTGAAGTATACTATATGTGCAATGTGACAGCATAGAAGTGTGCATCAATGGAGAAAGCTGTGATAGGGTGTTTATACTGTCCCCCACCAAAAATGAATGGGCACGCTGTGCATCTCCTGCAGGAAACGTGCCCGTCCTATCAGACTTTACATACTTTGGGCTCATCCATTTTTTTGTAACATAATTGTCGTTTACTTTTTGAGTACTTTAAAACAGAAAGTTGGCATGGCTATGGGCACAGCATGTGCAAACAGTTACGCCAACCTATCTCTGGTGCAGTGGGAAACTGATAACATCCTCACAGGAAATGTTTTTGCTAAACCTATTTGGTATAAACGCTTTGTGGATGATATTTTTTTGCTGTGGCATGATGAGTTTCATCTTAAACAATTCTTGGAGTACATTAACACTATTACTTCTTTCTTAAAATTTACCTTTAAGTATTCTGACAGAGATTGACTTAGATGTGAAAGTTAAGAGACACCCCTGAACTAATTTCTATGTCATTGTATAGGAAGCCTATCAGGAAAAATAATGTTTTACATAACAGTAGTATGCATCCTGGTTTTACAAACGCAAATGTTTTGAAAGGACAGATAGTTTGTTGCATGCAGCTACACAATGATGATGCAACTTTATGTGAAGCACTGATGACTCTTAAGCATGAATTTAGTGAAAGGGGATACAAAATGAAAGATACTGAGAGGCACATTGATTTAGCGTGGAAAGAAAGGGAAGAGAAATGCCGACCGTATTATAACGCTGGAAGAAAACATGCAAAGGTTTTACCCATGGAAAATGTGAATACTATAACAACTTCAGGCACAGAGAATAATATGCTGCGAGTACCGCTGACGTTTGTGAGTAACATTAATATAGTTTGTGACATAGTCAGCAACAACTGGGATATCTTATCGAGTGTGAAAGGACTCGATGGAATAATAGGAGAAACACCATCCTTCTCCTTTAAACATAAGTCCCTTAAAAGACAATTATGTTACAAAAAAATGGATGAGCCAAAGTCTGATAGGACGGGCACGTTTCCTGCAGGAGATGCACAACGTGCCCATTCATTTTTGGTGGGGGACAGTATAAACACCCTATCACAGGTTTCTCCGTTGATACACACTTCTATGCTGACTGTCACTCTACAACTATAGTATACTTTAGTTTCTGCACGAAGTGTCCTGCCTATTATATAGGTAAAACGAATCGATTATTGAAGGACAGAATTTTAGAACAGATGAGATATCAGAAAGCAATGCATTAGCAATGCAAGTGATGCAAGAAGGGAACACACACACTTTTAAGTTCCTGGTTCTCCATATTGTCCATAGAAATAAGATGTGAAAATATTGCTAACAATACTGAAGCTTTGGAACAAGAATGGATTAAGTTCCAAGCAGACAGACCACCTGGCCTAAACTCCAAGGTTTCTTTGAAACCATTTCTTAGAAACAGAGCCTTGAAGCACTGATGCTCTAGTTTAGTATTTTTTATGCTTTTTTATATAGCTTTTAATATTGTAACTAGAAAATTTTAGAAATGTACCCCACATTCTATACAGCCTCTGTGTTTTTATATATATATATATATATATATATATATATATATTTTTTTTTTTTTATACCGTAAGTATTATTATTTGGTGTATTGATTTAATTTAGAATTGATTGGTTGACACCATGATGCATCACTATTTAAATGAAGTTTTAACTGCTATCATTTGTCTGATGAAGCAGCGAGGACTCTGTGAAAGCGCTCACAGTTTTTTTCTAAATAAAGTTACGTGCCGTGTGTATCCAGCGCGTTTTATTTTACTTATTGCTTCTTCTTTATTATCGCTGGTTACTTCATCCAGAGTTGAGGACTTTCAGTCTGTATTTTAAAATCTACCAACACCGCACTCTCTTACAAATCCGCTCCCACAAAAACTTCTCCCCAGTAAAATTCTCAGAAGCCCTAAAATCCTGTGACTGGGCTTGTATAAAACCCCTTCCCCTGGATATTGCAGTAGCATACTTTAATGCCAAATTCCTAGGGATTTTAAACCAACTAGCCCCGCTGAAAACAATAAGAATGTGAAGTAACCCTGGTTAAACAAAGCCACAAAAATCTTACTCAAGACTAGAGACAAAGCTTGGTTAACTTGGCAAAAATAGAAAACTCCTGAAACTAGACAAAGCTTTGCTGAGCTCAAAAATAAAGCAAAAAATCAGGTCAGGTTGGACAAGATAAACCACTATATTTCCCTACAAAAGAAGCATAACAACCCACCAAAATTGTGGGCTGCACTGAACAACATCCTCCAGCCTGGAAAAGTCACCACACCGCCCCCAGATATCAAAGGTATTGATTCACATATAGCCTCTAGTTTCACTAACTACTTTACCTCTTCAATACTGAACCTGGTAAGTGTAATATTACCCACAACCCAACCTCAACCCTTAAACTACCAGATTAACTCCACCTCCTTCACACTCACCCCAGTACCAACATCTACCATTCAAAATCTCTTAGCTAAACTCAAACCTACCACCGTAGCTGCTGATGGTCTTCCAGCTAAATATGTACAAATTGCATCCAAGGCCATCGCCTACCCCGTCTCCCTACTTATTAACAGATCTATCGCCCTGCATACTATTCCTTCATTATGAAAAACCTCATATATCATCCTCCTCCACAAGAGAGGTCCATCTAGTGACCTCCCCAACTACCGTCCCATTGCAATCCTATCACCTCTCTCAAAATTCTAGAAAAATGTATCCACCACCAACTCCTTACCAACCTGCTAACCAATAACCTTCTAACTAAAACCCAACATGGATTCAGACCTTCCCATAGCACCAACACTGCCCTAATTAACTTTTCCAATACCATAATCTCGCACAGGAACCAAGGAAAGCTGGTCTCTGCCACCTTCATAGACCTATCCAAGGCATTTGATACAGTTTCCCATAACAAACTCCTCACTTATCTTGCAGAACTCAAGCTTGATGACCCCACTCTGCAATGGTTTAACAGTTACCTAAACAACTGGTCACAGTCTGTCAAATGGGGCAACTCCCTATCCCCCCACTCCCTGTCACATGTGGTGTCCCACAAGGTTCAATCCTTGGCCTCCTCCTCAACATATTTGCAAGTAATCTCCACCTAGCTACCTCTAAAGCCAACATTGTCCAGTATGCGGATGACACTACCCTAATCTGCTCAGCAACAAACATCCAATTACTTCTAAGTAAAGCCCAAGAATCCTTCACTGAGGTAGAGAACTGGCTAACGACTACCAACTAATACTAAACCCCAAAAAAACACAGCTAATACTATTTCACCCAACCAAACACTGCAACTCCACCTTTACCATCATGTTTACCAATGGCACCTTCATCATTCCAGTAACTGAGGCTAATCTGTTAGGCATCACTATTGATCATCAACTTAAATACAACAAGCACATATCCCAAACTATCTCTAAAGTCCATAAAAAACTAGGTTGCCTATATCGTTGCAAACTATTCCTAACCCCAGAACAATAGCCAGAACTAATCTCTTATCAACACTACTTTACGCCTCTCCAGTTCTCACCAATATTAACAAAACCAACCTGAACAAACTTTCTACAGGCTACGATAAAATAGGTAGGTTCGCTGCCAATAATAGATTACATTGCCTATCCCTAACTAAACTGCACAGGTTAGAATTTCCAAACCTCCTATGCTACCACTAACTGATCATAGCTCATCAAATTCTCTTCCATCCGGAGAAGTGCCCTGCCCTTGCCGGCATGCTAAACTTTCACAACCCTAAAAGGGAGCTACGTTCATGTATCAAAAACCTGATTGAAGTTAATCCATGCAGTAACAGTTCTGGGGAGGCCTTATTCTCCCATGATGTTGCCAAAGCATGGAACACCCTCCCACCTGAACTCAGGCTACAAAGTCACACAGGTACCTTCAAATGCCTTCTTAAATTACACCTCAATACTAACCCTCTTTGTAACTGCAAAGACCCCCCCCTTGAAGACCCACTTTTCCATATGTAAGTGACCCGTTGAAGCCTTTAATGCATACACTATACTCTCACCTGAAATTTAATTTTTGTATATATTGTAAATAATGGTACTACTCCTGAGTATCTTATTGATGTTCATCGTGTTTCACTGTTGCAGTCATTACACTTGGCTTATCCTGCTGCCAGGCTACCCGCAGTCGACCTGAGTTCCAAAGTCTAGGTCCGGCGTCGGTTGCTGTCGCCTCTTCCCTGACGTCAGTGCGCCAGGGGTATAAAAGATGCAGCCGACGCCATTTTCTTCAGTCTTTCTTGCCGCGCGGTGCCCGAAGCAAAAGCAGTTTGCAAGTGCCGGTCAGCTGACTCCTGAGATTTTCAAAAGCGAATTTCAGATCCAAAGTCTTCATTAAAGCTAAATACCCCGTTGGGGAAACTTTTTTTTCTTGCTCCAGACCGATGTCAGAAAAAGTTAACAATTGTATTTCTTGTGGGAAGCAAATACCTCATAAGGATTTTCATTCTTACTGTATTCCTTGCCTAGGCCCTGATCACAAAGTTGCTAGCTGTCGGTTTTGTGCTAGATTTAACCAACGCACTATTAAGCGTCTGTTCGATTTTGCCTTTCATTACTTTGGTCGAAGATTTAATTATATAATGCCATCAGAACAGCTGATGACCGGAGTTTATAAAAAACGCAAGGAAAAAGAAAAGGACAGGCATCCGAGGTCCAAAACCGACGAGGTTTCCGCTAAGTCAGTCGCCGGTTCTCAGTGAGGCGCTTTCGCAGCCCCTGGCGCCCGCTACCTCAGAGCCACAGGCCACTGACTACTCCCACATGGAGCCAGCTAGGCCTCTGGATACTCAAGGTATTGGACTCTCGGAAACTATTCCCTCAGATGGGTCTGGAGCCGCTGAGCAGGCATTGGCTTCTGAGGGTGTTTTCAGACCTACACAGTTGTATGTAAAGCCTACGTCAGCTTCCAAAGCAAAGACTAAAGCAGTATTAAAGGCAAAGAAACAAATACAGCATTCTCCCGGACAGACTACCATGCCTAAAAAACAGATGCTCAAAATGGCCGAAGACCTAATTACCTTGATCAGGGGTTCCCATCCCCCTCCTGACAAGAGGCCTAGGCAAGAGATAGAATATGAATCTTCAGGTCAGGTTTCAATTTCCTCTGACTCCTCTTCTGAACAGGAATACTCTCTTCCTCCTTATGAGGATTCTGATGCTGAAGAATCTATCCCTTCAGCCTCACCGCCTGAGGATTATTCTTTTGGGGAAACCCTGCATACCATGATGGAGCACTTCCACTGGGAGAGCCGAGACTACACAGAATCTAAGAAAAGGCTTAGAGATTTTTTTTTTACTTCCTCAGCACAGGCCTTTAGCTATTCCTCCTGTGTTAGACATTGTAGATGTATTTTCAGAGTCCGGACTTTCTCCTGACTCTTTACCTCCTGCCCCCGTTAAACCAGACAGATACTACAGGGTTCCAGATTCACATAAATTTCTTTATAAAAATCCTGCTGCTGACCTAGAAACTATTTCTCAGGGTCCCAAAGGGGTCAAGGCTTCTACTGCAAAAACCCTATCCCCTCTGATAGAGATTCAAGGGCACTGGACAGATGGGGAAAAAAGGTTTACACTTCTACTTTGGCTGTGAGGGCTTTAAATTGTCAATTTCCTACGATTAAATATCAGCAATACTTAATGTCACTGTTAAAACAGAAAATGTCAAATTCTGATTGTGCAGAAAATAAGGAAATGCAGGATTTATTGCATGCAACTAAACAAGTGGGAAAGCATACATTGCAATGTCGTTTTGATTCTCTGGAGGCCTCCTGCAGGGCCGCAGCTACAGGTTCTGTCATTAGGAGGCATGCTTAGTTAAAGGAACAGAATCTGCCTGATCATATTAAAGCAAAATTATTAGATGCTCCATTACAGCATGATACCTTATTTGATGTTAAAGCAGAGGAGGTGTTGAAGTAAATGGAGGACAAAGCGAAATCTATGCAAACAGTAAAGAATTTCTTACAGGTACAGCCACCCAGATTTAGCAGGAACTGGCCTACAAAGAATTGGTCCTTTCCAATGTCAGACAGGCCACAAAGAGGCAGATACAGACGCCCCAGAGGCAGATCCCAGCCCCAGGGCTCATACAGGCCTAAACAGTGGAGTGATTCTACCTCCCAAGGCGGAGAAGACAAATCACAGCCATATAGGAAACAGTCCCAATGACTTTCCTCTGCCAGCACCAAGCACTTATCTTTTGGCAACCCCCTTAGGGGGAAAACTAGCACTTTTTTTCTCAAAATTGGCACATGATCACCCGGGACAAATGGGTCCTGAATATAGTGTCCCAGGGCTACAGGTTCCTCTTTCACACCCTGCCAAGGGCAAAAAGTATGCCAGACCTGCCACACAATCAATGGGCAGAGGCACAAAAACAAGTTTCATCCCTCATGGACATGAGGGCCATTCAGCAAGTACCACAGCAAGAGCAGGGACAAGGATTTTACTCAAGACTTTTCTTGGTACCTAGAAAAGACAAAGCATGGAGACCAATACTGGACCTGTCTATTCTAAACACATTTCTGGATGTTCCAAAATTCAAAATGTTGACTCTGCAACAGCTTCTGCCCATGCTGGGCAAGAAGGCTTTGCTTGTAACTTTGGACCTAAAAGAGGCATACCTGCATATTCCAATCAAACAATCTTGCAGAAGATACCTCAGATTCATAGCTGGCTCAATGCACTACCAATTCTCTGCACTGCCCTTTGGCTTATATACCACGCCCAGGGTCTTCACAAAATGCCTGGCACCAGTAATTGCATTTTGCAGACAGAGGAATTCAAATATATCCCTACTTGGACGGCTGCCTTATTCAAGCAGCGACCAAAGACATTCTATTAAAGCATCTGGTGTTTGTAAAAAGATTACTGTTTTGCCTAGGGTACACAGTAAACGAAAATAAATCAAATCTAGTACCCTCTCAAGAGATAATATTCCTGGGTGCAAGCTTAAATACAACTGCCCAGATGACTTATCTCATGCCAGACAAAGACAACTGACTTCTTACTTCAAAATGTTGGCAACAAAGACCCAGTTATCTGCAAGAAAAATTCTGCAGGCTTTGGGCTTCATGGCATCCTGCATTCTGCTAATTCCATATGCCAGGCTGCATATGAGGAAACTACAGTGGTATCTAAAAAGTGTTTGGACTCAACATTGTCACAGCCTGAAAACAGTAATTACCCTCATTCCTTGCCTGCAACAGGAGTTTCGATGGTGGGCACAGGCCTGTCACCACAACAAGGGACAGCCATTCACCCTACCTACAGCCAGGCAGTCAATAACAGATGCTTCAGATTATGCCTGGGGGGCCCACATGGCAGGAAAATGTATTCAGGGCACATGGCCCACAAGCCAAAGGCATCTTCATATCAATCAAAAAGAGATGCTAGCTGTTCAGAATGCCCTGACAGCTTTCAAGGATCTACTCCATCCAGGACAACTACTGATAAGGACGGACAACACTACAGTAATGTGGTACATAAACAGGGAGGCACTCATTCCTACCCCCTCTGCAGACAAGCCATGACATTTTGGGACACAGCATTGACTTATCAAGTACACCTGCAAGCACAATTCCTGCCAGGAAAGAAAAATACTCTGGCAGACGAACTAAGCAGAAACCTCACGGATCCCCACCAGTGGAAACTGGATCCACAAGTTTTCAGCATGATAATAAAGAAATGGGGATGCCCAGACATAGAGCTAGTTGCCTCCCCTCACAGCTGCCAACTACAGAGATTCTGCACAAGGACTTATCACAAGCAAGCAAGGAAAGTGGATGCTCTATCATTCAGCTGGAAAACCCTAACAGTATATTCCTTTCCTCCTCTGCCTCTCCTCCCCAAGGTACTCCTAAAGGTCAGACAAGAGAAACCAAAAATTATTCTGATTGCTCCAGACTGGCCCCACCAGCACTGGTACCCAATCCTAAATTGCTTGTCGCAAGGCCCAGCTTGGACATTGCCTCTAATTCCTCATTTACTGACCCAACAAAACAATCAGATCCTGCACAGCCAACTCAGAACCCTAAATCTGGCAGCATGGCGGATAATGTAGCCATTCAGAACACACCTCTCTCTAAAGCAGTGATAGATGTTATTTTGGAAGCCAGGAGGCCCAGTACCAGAAAATCTTATGCAGAAAAATGAAAAAGATTCTGTGCTTGGAACCGGGCACAAGGAATTGACACGTTTGTACCAAATATTCCTCAGATTTTACAATACCTAACTGATGCTGGACAAAGGCCTATCCATTTCATCGATTAAAAGCCATGCCTCTGCCATTTCAGCTCATTACAATACGGAACCACCAATTTTTTCACATCCGTTGCTAAGGCAGTACCTCTGAGAGGACAAAAACATAAGACCCCCCAAGGAGAGCACCAATACCTGCATGGGACCTCAATTATGTCTTGGAAAACTCACACTGACGCCTTTTGAGCCAGCCAATACAGCTAAAATAAAGTTCTTATCTTGGAAAACAGCTCTGCTCCTAGCAATAACCTCTGCAAGACAAGTCTCAGAGTTACAGGCACTCACGGCTGTGGAACCTTTTATCATTTTCCATCCAGACAGGGTTTCTCTGAGAACTAACCCGACATTTATGCCTAAGGTAATGTCCAATGTGGCCCTTAACCAAATCATTCATTTGCCTACCTTTTATCCAAACCCACAGAATAAGGGTGAGAGGCTCCTGCATTCTTTGTACATACACAGACAGCTATGCTTCTACTTGGACAGCCTTCAGAAGGACCGAGCAACTCCTAGTGGCATACGCTGCAGGATCACAAGGAAAGGCCATCTCAAAGCAGACTATTTCAAAATGGATAGGCCACTGCATTTGTTTGCTATTCACAACATGGCAAATCAATGCCTAAGAGCATTAGGCCACACTCAACCAGAGCAGCAGCCACTTCAGCAGCCTTCCTCAGAGGAGTACCAACCAAAGACATTTTAGAGGCTGCAACTTGGAGTTCATTGCACACTTTTACCAAGCACTACCACTTACCTCTCTACTTTAAATCCAGAGCAGGCTTTGCCACTGCAGTTCTGCAGGGCCTTATAGCCTCTCCTAATCCTATTTAGACCCAGCCACCCAACCTCAGCTTTGGGATTCAACCCAAGTGTAATGACTGCAACAGTGAAACACGATGAACATAGTACAGTATTGTACCTACCATAAATGTAGATGTTCAAGTGTATTCACTGTTGCAGTCCAGGTTACCCACCCACCATCCCCCTTCTCTTTGCTGGGACTTATCTGCACGTCTCTATCCTATACAACCTATTTGGTGTATTTGCTTGTAGATGAAGGAAATGTTTATTTTTGTGCATGCATACTTATTGGCATAATTTTCAGCCTACCAATCGCCGGACCTAGACTATGGAATTCAGGCCGACTGCGGGTAGCCTGCCAGCAGGATAACCCAAGTGTAATGACTGCAACAGTGAATACACTCTAACATCTACATTTATGGTAGGTACACAACTGTACTTTCTACATAATTGTTTTTGTACTTCATTGTTTCTCTTATCTTGTGTGCCAGTTTTATTGTTATTTAAAGCATGTATATACACTGTTATTTCTTTGGAGCTTTTCTCCCCAGGACTCCACTGAAAAAGGACACATGATGTCCAGTTGGACTTATCCTGGTAAAATAAATGTTAAATAAATAAACTAATGTGTTTGATACACGCCTGAAGTTAGTCCATATGGATCGTAGCTGTATCCCGGTACAAAAGACAGCGATCATATCCAGCTAATGCATTTGATACACGCCTGAAGTTAGTCCATATGAATTGTAGCTGTATCCCAATACAGAAGACAGTGATCATAACCAACTAATATGTTTGATACACTGATAAAAAAATCACCTTGAAAGCATAGCTTTTGAGAGGTGAATCATGGCATCTGTCAAAAGCAGATAAGGGAGAGCCAATCATGATTTTTTTGTTGTGTATGGAGGAAAAAGATAGGAGCATAAAGTGTTTTACCAGCTTTCAAAGTGAGTGACTTAATTCTGCTGCAGTTTGTTTATAACTGTGTCAGAATGAAGTTATAACTGCTTTTGAAAGCTGTTTTCATCCTGCTGCTGCTGAATGTCCCCTGTTAATTCCTAGAGCAAGACCCAGTCGTGACAACATTGAGGAGTGCTTAACAAAACTTAAGCACTTTTCTGAAATCAGAAAGATGCTTTGCAAGCTTGCCTTTTTTCCCCATTTTTGGTGTGTTTTCATGGCACTCTCTGAAGTGCATATTATGAATAAAGAAATCATAACGAAAAGGTTCTTGGAGAACAAAGCTTAACTTGGTTCCTGAGCTGGGTCAGCATCAAAGAGAAGTCATCATCAGAAGTTGCCACTGTGAATGACATACCATCTCATTAGTGATGTTGATGTATGCTAGGTAGACGTTCTGAAGTTGCCACTGTGAAGGACATACCATCTCATTAGTGATGTTGATGTATGCTAGGTAGAAGTTCTGAAGTTGCACTGTGAAGGACATACCATCTCATTAGTGATGTTGATGTATGCTAGGTAGAGGTTCTGAAGTTGCACTGTGAGGGACATACCATCTCATTAGTGATGTTGATGTATGCTAGGTAGAAGTTCTGAAGTTGCACTGTGAAGGACATACCATCTCATTAGTGATGTTGATGTATGCTAGGTAGAAGTTCTGAAGTTGCACTGTGAAGGACATACCATCTCATTAGTGATGTTGATGTATGCTAGGTAGAAGTTCTGAAGTTGCACTGTGAAGGACATACCATCTCATTAGTGATGTTGATGTATGCTAGGTAGAAGTTCTGAAGTTGCACTGTGAAGGACATACCATCTCATTAGTGATGTTGATGTATGCTAGGTAGAAGTTCTGAAGTTGCACTGTGAAGGACATACCATCTCATTAGTGATGTTGATGTATGCTAGGTAGAAGCTCTGAAGTTGCACTGTGAAGGACATACCATCTCATTAGTGATGTTGATGTATGCTAGGTAGAAGTTCTGAAGTTGCACTGTGAAGGACATACCATCTCATTAGTGATGTTGATGTATGCTAGGTAGAAGTTCTGAAGTTGCACTGTGAAGGACATACCATCTCATTAGTGATGTTGATGTATGCTAGGTAGAAGTTCTGAAGTTGCACTGTGAAGGACATACCATCTCATTAGTGATGTTGATGTATGTTAGGTAGAAGTTCTGAATTAGTGTAGTTGAGAATGAGAATTCAGTGTGTGTACAGCCGTAGTAACTTTGCATGGAAACATGACACTATGTGAAGCTGCAGTCTTTGTCTTGCAGATATAACTCATCCAATTCCTGACTTGACTGGTTACATCACAGAAGGACAAATTTACGTGGACCGTCAGCTGCACAACAGACAGGTAGGTTCATGTGAACTGGTCAGCTGAAGTCTGGAGATACATTTGTACTTTGGTATTTAATCTATTTCAGGACTGACAAGGAGATGGAGCTTTTCTTTGTACTCGCTGGTCATGGGACAGGGAAAGTAATCTTGAAAGGGTTGCCATTCTGTTACAGGATCTACATGCATATTCACAAATCCTCTGTGTGCCATGATACACATGGGTATGAGTACTTTGGAGAATCATTTTTTTTTCGCCCACAGTATGTTTGTGATATGAGAGGAAAGCCTCTATGGATACGAGTGCTATACTTTTTCCACCCAAAAAGCATGCGAGTCAGGAACTGAATAACCATGCTCTCTTTGTCAGCAGTGCTAACATGCGCCGCTGTGCAATACTTGTAAATCTGTCTGGGGACTGGGGTAGTGCCTTCATGTGAAAACATTGTTTTCAATGTACAATAGTCTGGGTGTTTCAGAATGTGCAAAATAGTGCCAAATAGTAAAATATTTTTTCCTTCTCTCTGTTTTGGTTGCTATGTGAAGAGATTTGGTAGTGAAGTTAAAGGTACTGAGGTAGGGATTGAATGAAAGCAATGTACGAGGTAGGGAGCCTAATTAGGGAACATGCAAAGAACAAATAATCTGAACAAGAGCTTTAGCAGTTGTGATTGCTAGAGAGGGGAGAGATTTCTGGCACAGAGAGGTGTAGAAACAGTGTTAGGAAGGGTTGCTGGATGCAGAACTGGGAGGAGATGAGAAAGAAGTGATGGAGACGAACTGAGAGCACTTGGAGACGAACTGAGAGCGCTTGGAGACGAACTGAGAGCGCTTGGAGACGAACTGAGAGCGCTTAGGGAAGAACTGAGAGCGCTTAGGGAAGAACTGAGAGCGCTTAGGGAAGAACTGAGAGCGCTTAGGGAAGAACTGAGAGCGCTTAGGGAAGAACTGAGAGCGCTTGGAGACGAACTGAGAGCGCTTGGAGACGAACTGAGAGCGCTTAGGGAAGAACTGAGAGCGCTTAGGGAAGAACTGAGAGCACGTAGAGACGAACTGGGAGCGCTTGGAGACGAACTGGGAGCGCTTGGAGACGAACTGGGAGCGCTTGGAGACGAACTGGGAGCACGTAGGGAAAACATTACCAAATATAGAGTGCGTAGGGGTCTGGGGTGCCCACTTGCAGTGGCTTTATACAACATTTCTGTAAGGTCTAGGCAGTTTTCTCAAGATAGGGGAAAAAAAATCAGCATTACTACCAGACAAACTGGTAAAGGAAGAAATTGGCAGCTCGTATTTCTTAGAAACTTGCTGTGTGAGTAATTTGGTGGGATCCCCCGAAGGTGAATGGCCTTTTAGATGCAAGCAATCACAGATTCATGCACTCTGCTTATGTCTGCTGTTTGGTGGTCAGGGAGGTAGGAGCCAATGGATGTGATTTATTTGAACTTCAGTAAAGTATTTCATGTGGCCCATCTCTGCAGGCTGGTGGTCACACTGGATGACAGAGTTGGACTGAAGATAGAAGTGGATGTGTGATGCAGTGGATACTGCATAGGATATCTGATAAAATAAATCAAGCACATTCAGCGACTGGGTGTGAGTTCCTTCCCTGCTGACTTCATTCACCACATTCAGCGACTGGGTGTGAGTTCCTTCCCTGCTGACTTCATTCATAAAGTTAAGGCGTTGAGTCAGTAATGAACCATGTCTTGTAATCCACGTTTACTGGATTTCCAAAGCACCCACTTACCTGTTATGCAACTCTGAGCAAGTCACGTGACCTGTGTTCTCAGGTTGTCCCTGAAAGGAGGCATGTGCCTAGTGGGTTTATACACGTAAGTTAAAAATAAAAGTTTGACACTTGCCTATATTGAAGTGTGATGGACAAATATTAGATGTTGCAAGAAAAAAACTGAGTTTGGCAGAGGAATGTATATTGAGGCCTGTACTGTTCACTGTGTATTTATCAGAGAATAAAATAGGTTAGTTCACTGGTAATATGAATATAAGGAAATAGGGGATACATTTTAAACGTAGTGAGCAGGTGATATGAATATAAGGAAACGGAGGATACATTTTAAACAGTGAGCATGTGATATGAATATAAGGAAACGGGGGGATACATTTTAAAAGTAGTGAGCAGGTGATATGAATATAAGGAAACGAGGGATACATTTTAAAAGTAGTGAGCAGGTGATATGAATATAAGGAAACGGAGGATACATTTTAAACAGTGAGCAGGTGATATGAATATAAGGAAACGGAGGATACATTTTAAACATAGTGAGCAGGTGATATGAATATAAGGAAACGAGGGATACATTTTAAAAGTAGTGAGCAGGTGATATGAATATAAGGAAACGGGGGATACATTTTAAACATAGTGAGCAGGTGATATGAATATAAGGAAACGGGGATACATTTTAAACGTAGTGAGCAGGTGATATGAATATAAGAAAATGGAGGATACATTTTAAACATAGTGAGCAGGTGATATGAATATAAGAAAATGGAGGATACATTTTAAACATAGTGAGCAGGTGATATGAATATACGAAAATGGAGGATACATTTTAAACATAGTGAGCAGGTGATATGAATATAAGGAAACGGGGGATACATTTTAAAAGTAGTGAGCTGGTGGTATGAATATAAGGAAACGGGGGATACATTTTAAAAGTAGTGAGCAGGTGATATGAATATAAGGAAACGGGGGATACATTTTAAACAGTGAGCAGGTGATATGAATATAAGGAAACGGAGGATACATTTTAAACGTAGTGAGCAGGTGATATGAATATAAGGAAACGAGGGATACATTTTAAAAGTAGTGAGCAGGTGGTATGAATATAAGGAAACGGAGGATACATTTTAAAAGTAGTGAGCAGGTGATATAAATATAAGGAAACGGGGGATGCATTTTAAACGTAGTGAGCAGGTGATATGAATATAAGGAAACGGGGGGATACATTTTAAAAGTAGTGAGCAGGTGATAGTGGTGAGGAAAATGGTGCAGCTGAGCTTAAGCTGTAAAAAAAATACAGCGTAACCCACTCAGAGTACAACAGCACACAAGTGTGGTTTGAGTTAGATGGTTTTGACTTGGGTAAAACTGGTCAGAAGGCTCTAAAGACCCATTTGGAACAATACGCAATGACAGTTATTGTTGAAAGTGATTCTGCACACTGCAGGCCGAGGGTGAAGCTTACTACTGCTTGCAGCACACTAGGTGATTCAGGGAAAAGCAAATGTATGTTAGAGAGAAGTGCTTTGAGTCATATGGGTTGAAATGCAGCATGGTTATGTAAATATTACACACACACAGAATTAGTTTGTGTTCATCACTCCTCATTGCTGCAGTAGCCTTTAGACCATACCAGTTGAGTCTTGCCTAAAATGGAGCAACCAGCCAGCTTTGAAAAGCTCTGGCTTCCTCCCACACTTCCACTGTGGTCAGCCCTGAGGAGGGGAAATTAACAGTCAGAGCAGAAACTCTTCAATTCTTTTCTTACTACCTCATGAGGAAGCAGCCGAGAGGCATCACAAGAGCAGAAACTCTTCAATTCTTTTCTTACTACCTCATGAGGAAGCAGCCGAGAGGCATCACAAGAGCAGAAACTCTTCAGTTCTTTTCTTACTACCTCATGAGGAAGCAGCCGAGAGGCATCACAAGAGCAGCAGACGGCACTGCCGCTCCTGTTGGGCAGATATTGTCTCCTTTGAGGAGCCCTTCCCCACACAAATTTGAATACTATATTTATATATAAAAATAGATTTTTAAAAACGTCTCATTTTTGTTTTTATGAATAGTTATGACCATTTTAAAAATCCTAATATTGCTCTTAAATGTCAAATAAATAATATTGAAATGCCCGGGAATGCTATTTTTGACTTTGGCTTATTTAGAACTTGCGTGACACAGTTTACTGTGTACTTAAACTTTTCAGTACTTCATGAAAAGTTTTTGTGGAGAAATGTTTTGCTTCTGCAGGGAATACTACAGATAATGTTGTGCTTGTGTTTGTGCTGTGACAAATTATTGCCATTTTTTTTCTGTCAGGTTAAATTTTACTGTGAAGGTTTCATGTGCTGCTTCTGCATTAGCATTTTGTGGACTTTGAATGTGTGTGTGTGCTGTTTGTGCAAACTATTTGATAACTTACTTTCAAACTGACTCAATCTCGCATCTCCTATTGTATATGAAGCATCCTCCTTAGTCAGAGCACGGATACTTACCACGCTCCAAGTAGTGCAATTTCTGTAGTTCCTACAAAGAAAGAAAGCTTACCAGATGGCCCTTGCCAACTTCATGGGCTCAGTCTTTGCCTCATCTGATGGTGGGTGACTCTGTAGTGACCGACAGTTCAACCTCAGACCCTTCACTCCCCTCTCCAGCTCCCTCTGGTGTAGTCCTTTCAGCCACCATGAACCAGGGAGGTCAACTGGTGTCCTCGTTACCTGTTCCAGTACTCTAATCGCACGGAGACATAGTGGGGATTACTACCGAATGAGGCCAAAGGAAGAGAATTCTTAATGGGGCATATATTACAGCTCCTATTCAGTTACTAAGAATATCTGAAAAGAAAAAACAAAACGTTAAACACTGTTCATTAGAAGTCACTGTATTTGTATGAACAGATGAATCTGATGTCCTTTTCATTCATCCTCAACATATGGGTATCAGATCTCACTCAGCCGCATGCACGAGACGTTCAGATCCAACTCTCAAGCTCCCCCTCTGCCCATAATGCCCCAGTCAGCTAAGTGTCTCACATCTCATTGGCTGCCATCTCACACAGATGCAGATCCCTGTGAGAGCTGCTTTGGCTAGTTTTTTGCTGATTTTTGAGAGTAATTGCCTTCTTTCATCTCTTGACTTCTATTCATGCATCTCCTCCCTCTCCTGTTTATATATATATATATATATATATATATATATATATATATATATATATATATATATATATATATATAGATATATATAGATATATATATGTATGTGTGTGTGAATTTTTCTCCCAATTACTCCATTTATGCCTTTTTCTACTGCTTGGTAGTTTCTAACGTACTATAGCTGATACCTGTCATTTCTTCATTTAATCTTTCTATCCTTTAGAGCGTAGTCTTTCTACCATTGTTCGTACGTCTACAGGCCTTAAAAAGTGCTCTTCCTACAGCGTAAGATTCACAGTTCTGGTGTGCACAGGGAGTGCGTCTGCTGCTGTGGAGCATCGCACCTCAACACACACTGCTCCATTTGTGCTGCATTTACTTCGGGAGCACTTAGCAACAGGTGCAGTAAGTTGGTACTTAAAGGTATGCAACCACCCTCTTTCTCTTCTTTAGAGGCTCAAACCCCCAGCAAATATGTGAAATCCTCTTTGGAGAAATCTCACAAAAGATCTCCCACCCACTGTCCAAAGGTTACTACTTTATCTTTGTCAGAGCCTCCTCTAAAAATTCAGAAAACTTCAGATCCATCTTCATTGGATCCCCAGAAAAAACACTTGGATACCATGCCCTCGAATCTGATTGTCATTCCATCTAAGTCTCCTCAACCCTGCTCACCTGGGTTCACCATCGAACCACTTTCTCCTCAGATGCATTCTGTTTCACTAGGGGATGCCAAAGAGCGATTCTAGGCCCCAGTCAACCACCTCTTTCATTAGGTCCTCCTCCTATACATATATATATCGTGTGTCGGAAGTTGATGTGAATTGAATGACAAGGAAATTCCTGATAGCTCAAATTCAGATGGGGGTTATTATGGCTCCACCTCACATTGGATCCACGAGCTTCCCAGTCACTTTTCACATAGTGAAATCTCCTTCTCCGATACGTCCCATGGTTTTGGCACCATTGGATCCGAGTGCCCTGAGAGTGTAGGTGTCTGATCTGAAGACACCTAGGTCTTCGACTTTGACTGCCTCCTTGACTAGTTCCACTCTGGTTCCTTTGGATCAGGATGAACCTTGGCGCCGAAGCATCGGTGCCTGATCTGGGAGGTTGGACTCCACTTCGATGTTATCAGAGCTGTACTTGCCCCTTGGAGCTTCTTCGCTGGAGAGCTAGGGTCAAACTCCTTCCTCAAGGCATGGATCTGGGCAGGATTGGGGCTTGGTAGCTCTGGAGGTTTCAGCCAGCCACTGCTTCTCCCAGTCTGTATGCCTTTTAAGGTAGTGTTGAGGGCTTTGTCTAGACAGTGATTTTACTACTCTTTCATCCTTGGATCCTACATCCTTTCCCCCTCTTCGGATACCTCTCCAGACCATCCCACCTAAGAGGTTCCCCAAAAGAGAACGTTCAGAATGAGGCACTATGGAATCTCTCACCAAAGATTTTGACTTCAGTGAAGGTGAGAGGTCCCCCAAATCTCATCAGATGACATCTCATCAGAGAAATCCTGGAAGTTTGTAAACAAGAAGGTGGTAGGTCTTCAGATACTCCCTCCCCAGAGGAGTCAGTTTTTTTTCCTGGAAGGTTTTGGGTCTGACCCATCTACTGACTCCTCATGGATAAGCTTACCAGTTTAATCTCTCAGTTTCTGTTGAACCATTTTCCTGATGCCCAGACAAAATTTTGGTACTGCTGAACAACAGACCCTATGGAAGCAAGAGAATCCCTGTAGATGCTGTGGTTGTGGCTGCAGCCACTAAAAAGGAGCTAGCAGAGGTGACGTCCACTGTCTATCCCAAAATATAGAATCCAGTGTGTGGGAAAAGTTTGGAAAGCGCATATTTTCTTCAGCGAGCTTTACCTCGAGGTCCCTGAATTACTTAGTGCAATTCACAAGACTACAGCAGGATTTGACCAAGGAACTCTCCAAATCCCTCTGAGTCCATATCTGTGGAGAACTGTAAGAGGTCCATTTCATAGTTGGCCACTGCATTATCGATTTCCAATGTGTACATGAAATTAATATCCCATGCTGCAGAAGGAACTTCAAGAGCTGCCAGTTCAGGCATAGCCATTAGGAGACGTGCCTGGATGGGGTTATGCAACTTTGTTGAGCCTTTCAAGTTTTCTTGTTCCTTTTGATGAAACGTCTGTGACCCTACTTTGAAAGAAATGTTTTCTCTGGAATGAACAGAATGGAATGACCCTTTCTGCTATTCTACCCCTCAACGATCATTTTTCCTGGAGTCAGAGAGGAGTCTAGATAATGTGGTTCCTTAAGTCCTAGGGATCTTAAGGATTCACACAGGGACAACTCCTCCAGAGGCAGAGGGAGGAGTTCAAATTGAGGAATCCATCCTCACAGCAGAGGAGGCCTGCAAAACCAGGGTTACCAAGATTCCTTTTTGGATAAATGTTTTCATTGCTCCTGAAGGGTTGCCAAACTGCCCACCTCTGGAGGCAGTGCAGGCACTTTTTTTTTTCACCCAGACACCTGGGCTTCTATAGCAAAAGATTATTGGGTGCTAAAAATAATATCCAGAAGTTATTTCATTTATTTTGTTTGGGGGTATCTTGAAAAATGATGAATGCTTCCTGATGTCCCACTCAATCAGCGAAGTTGCAGCTCAGGAGATTAAAAAGCTGCTAGACAAGAGTTGTCCAGGAGGTCCCCCCAGACCAGAGAGGATTTGGGACTTACTCAGGGTTCTTTTCTTTATAGTGCCAAAGAAGACAGGGGACCTGAGACCAGTTTTGGATCTAAGCAACCTGAATCAATTTGTGAAGAAGTCAAAGTTCCAATTGGTCACAGTTCAGACCATTCTGCCCTTTTTAGGCATGGACAGTTGGATTTGCTCAGTTGAACTTCAGGACGCATACTATCACATCAAGATGAACAGGCTATCCTGGAGATTTCTGTGATTTTAGCTGGGAACTAGTCACTATCCATTCAGAGCCCTGCCCTTTGGTCTCACCACAGCCCCCAGGTTGTTTAAGAAATGTATGGCAGTTGCCGCACCTCACTTGAGACTGCTGGGATTCTGAGTGTTTCCATATCCAGATGACTGGCTCCTCACCACCTCACCCTGGCATCTCCTAGAGCAATCCACGGACTGTTTGATCTAACTTTTTCAAAGACTAGGCATTTCACTCAACACCTTCAGATCTCATGTGTAGCCTAAACAGAGCCTGTAGTTCATAGGTGCCCAGCTGAACAGAATAAGTCAGCTTCTCTTCCTTTACATTATGTGGATGTAATCAAGTTTCAGGCACAGTGAATGCTTGTTGACCCTTTTCCTCCGGCCAGATTTAGGTTCAACGTCAGCTGCCATAATGTAGTTCCAGTTGCGCATTTCTATATGCATGTTGTCCAATGGGCTGTAGCTGTTCAGTGGTCTGTACTGCATCAGCCTCTGTCCTTCCCTGTCAAACTCCATCAAGTCTGCAAGGATCATCTTCGTTGGTGGATTCAATCAGATGAAGTTTACCAAGGCCGTCCCTTTATTCTGTCTTCTCCTTTCCAGTAGCCATGGTAACCACCGATGCCTCCCAGTTGGGGTAGAGGAACAATTCTTGCGCCAGACTGTCCAAGGCACATTGTCCCCCAAGAGACAAATTCACATGCTAGTGTTCTAGAGCTGAGAGCAGTCTTACTACCATTGCAGACCTTTCAAAATGTTCTTCCTCTAGGGGCTATTATGTTACAGACAGACAATGTGTCTGTGGTCTTGTACATCAGCAAGCAGGGGGCACCTCAATCTTAACCCCTTTGTCAAGTGTGGTAGTGGGCAATCTCCTTCAACCACTTTCTTATGGCAGTGCAGTTACCAGGGAAATCCAACGTACTAGTGGACAAATGACAAACTCAGTAGGTCCATTCTGATGCCTTATGAGTGGTCTCTCAATCAGTTAGTTGCGGAGATGATTTTCCATTGTTGGGGCCAACCTTGCTGCGATCTCTTTATCTCCCCACAAGTGCAAGTTTTTTGCCCTAATTCCCCCTCGGGTAGTCACCCAGGGATGCTCTAGTCCACATTTGGCCCTCGGGAGATATTCATTAAGGACACCAATTACCTCAGATTCAAAATACTTCTGTTGAACAGCTCAGTTATCCTCACTGCCCCCTTTTGGCCTCGCCAAGTGTAATTGGCCTTCCTTTGGTCTCATCTTCGATATCCTCCATGGATACTGGTCCCAAGTCCAGAACCTCTCTCTCATCCCTCTGGGATGAACCATCCCAATATTCCAGGCCTCAAACTGACCACATGGTTTCTCCAGTTCCATTAATAACTAGACAGCCCAGGGTTTCCTGTCCAGTCTGACAAAATGATCTACAAGAGTAAATAGAAAAGATTCTCAATTTGAGCTCTTCAGAAGCAGTTGACCATTTCACTGCTTGTACAGCTTCTGTTTTATAATTATTAACATCAACTTTTCAAGAAGGTGCTGTTTTTTCCACAGTCAGAGTACAATTAGTAGCCATATCTAATTGTCATTCAGGAGAAAAAAGCTTTTTCTAAGTTGTGCAAGGGTTTTCTAAAAGGCACCTTCTTACTTAAACCCTCCAGTGAAAGACCTGTCACCTCCTTGGGTTGCCCTAACAACCCTTTAATCATCAGCCAATTTTGATTAAATTTTTTTTTTGGAAAATTGCATCCCTAGTAGCTATTTGGGTTCACTACTAAATCTTGAATTACGGAATCTTGAGACTCTGAATCCCGAAGCCCAGAATCTCGAGATTCCATAATATCGAAATAAAAAAATGTAAAGAAAAAAAGATTTAGACAGGTATATGCAGGGAGTCAAACCCCCCTGCACTCCTCCCACACCCCCTGCACTTAAATATACCAACTCCAAGATCGCACTACAGTGGAGTGAACGGCAAAATTTCTGTTCTGCACAGTACTATTTTGCTGTTCACTCCACTGTGGTGCGATCTCTGAGTTGGTATATTTAAGTTGCAGAGGGTGTGGGGGATGCAGGGGGCTGCCCCCCTGCATATGCTTTAAAACATTTTTTTTTTTATTTCAAAATTATGGAATCTCGAGATTCTGGTCTTCGGGATTCAGAGTCTCGAGATTCCGTAATTAGCGATTTAGTAGTGAACCCAGCTATTTACATCTGCGAGGTGAATTTCTGAACTCCAGGCTCCATGTTCCAAATCCCCTTACATTGTTTTTCACAAAGACAAGTTACTTTATGAACCTCTCCATCCCTCTTACCAAAGCTAGCATGAGTAATCAAGTATTACTCAAGCACTTTATGAACCTATCCATCCCTCTTACCAAAGCTAGCATGAGTAATCAAGTATTACTCAAGCTATTCATTTGCCTGTCTTCTTTCCTATTTTTTCAAATAAGGGAGAGTGCATGCTACATCTTTTAGATGTACATAGACAACTACATTTTTATGCCCACAGCACAAAAGATTTCAGGAAATCAGAATAGCGATTTCTCTTTTGCACCGAACAGACTGGGGTCACCACTTTCTAAAGTTATCCTGGCCAAATAGATTACTAATTGCATTCTTTTGTATATATTCAGCAACGCGTCTCCCAGTCAAAGCCTCCTAAAGTACATTCTATCAAATCCCTGGCAACCTCTTCCATTTTTTTCTAGAACTTCTATCGATAACAATTGTGCAGTAGCTATTTGGTCTAATGCTCATACCTTTATTGCTCATTACAGGCTAGATTTGACCTCCAGAAGCAGGGCTGCTTTTGGTTCGGCAGTTCTCAGAAATATCCTCCCTTGAGGGCCACCCAAGATTCACATAGGTGGGGACGCTGTCCCACACATTGCGGAACAAATGAAAAGGACAACATCAGATATTAGTTATGTCCTCACCATATCTATGCATCTGTGTTGTCCATTTTCATTCTTCAACTGCCCACCTTCCTTCCCCTTTCTTTTCATTTACTGGAGTAACCTTGTGGATGTTATGGAACTCCAGAACCCATTGCTCTAGGTTTGAACCCCAGCTTTGGTATTTCCTTCTTCCTGCTGTGTCTTAGGATCTGTAAGGCAGTAAACTCAATATGAGGTATTAGCTCACCGGGGCATTATGGGTAGAGGGAGGAGCTCCAGAGTTGGAGCTGAAAGTCTAGTGCATGCAGCAGAGTCGGATCCAAGGTCAGATTCAATACCCACACATTGAGGAAGAATGAAAGTAGACAACACACATGCACAGCTTTAATAATAACTTCAATTTTTTCATACTTTAGCCAAAATTGTTACAGGTGGTCAATCCTGGTACATAGAATGCAGTGTCTAAAGATCAGATCAATACAATGTCAGATGATTTCTGACATAGAGAACAGGGGTTTGTTTTCTGTCTATTCTCAAGCTCAAAGCTCTGATGCTGAGGAAGCCTGGATGTTCTTCGTGTTTCACTATTGCAGTCATCACCTGTGGGTTATCCCTGCTATGGTAGCCCTCGGCCGGCCCGAGCACCAGAGTCAATGTTTTTGTGCGCCGGCTACTGTCACCTGTAGTCTGACGTCAGGTCATCAGTACTATAAAGCAAGGCAGCCAACATCATTATACCAGTCTTTCTTGCCGTGGAGCCCATAGCAGAAACAGTTCACACGAGCGCCAGTCGGTCACTACCAGAAATCGAATTTCAGCAGAAAATGTCTAAAGCTAAGTACGTCGTTGGAGACCCTTTTTTCTTGCTCTAACCAAAGTTAACAATTGTCTCACCTGTAATAAGCAGATCCCACACCAAGACTTTCATTCTTACTACATCACTTGTTTAGGCCCAGACCACGGCGTCCCTCGCTGCCGGTTCTGTGCCCACTTTAATGCGAGAACCATTCACTGTAGAGCTCTTTTTGTAGACAATTATTTTCATATTCCGTCTTCGAATTCTGACATGGTGTCCATCAGCCAACAATCCGCCAACATTCCAAAAAAAAAACGTAAAGATAGGCCACACAAGGCTAAGCCTTCCAACGACACTACCACTAAGCTAGTCGTCAGTTCTCTGGAATTCATTGAGGCACGTTCGCAGCACCTGATGCCCAACTCACTTTCCATGCAGGCCTCTGCTGAGACCCTTTCGGAGTCCGGTATTCCACAGAAATCCACTTCATCTACCGAGCCTTTGGCTGTCTCTGCCTCGGTTGGGTCCAGAGCCGGGATGCAGGTACCGGTTTCCGAGGAGGCCGTTCGCACTAATGGTTCTTGACAAAAAAGTCTTCTCTTCCGACTAGCGTTTCTCAGAGACTGACAAATTCCCTCAGGCCTTGAAGCCAGGCCACTCCTAGGAAATCTGCTTCTAGTCACCATCTTGCTACTGCTCCCCCACCCCAAGCTCAAATGCTTAAAGGGGCGGAGGATCTCATCTCCCTTATCCGAGGAACTCAAGCCCCCACTCCAAGAAGGAAAAGGCTACCTTCTCCAGAAATTATGACAGACCAAGAGTCTGAGGAATCTGATTATTCTGCCTTTGAAGAGGAACAGCAGTCGTTAACTGTTTGAGGATTCAGATGCAGAGGAATCCATCCCCTCTGCCTCCCCTCCAGAGGACCTCTCCTTCAGGAAAACCCTTCACTCCCTCAGGGAACATTTTGGAATCTCAGGACTACCCATAATCAAAGAAATGACTTAGAGAGTTTCTGGACCTGCCCCAGTACAGACCCCTGGCCATCCCACCGATTCTAGAAGTGGTGAATGATGTTTTTCTTGAATCCAGTATACACCTCTGCAACATTAGCTATCAGAGCACTCAGTTGTCAGCTCCATATGTTATAATATCAACAACACACTTTGGAACAATTAAACAGAAGATCGCTACCTCTTCTGACTGTGCCAACTCAAAAGAGCTGGCAGAATTACAACACTTTGCTTGCCAATTGGCCATGCAGTCATTGCAATGTGAATATGACACCCTAGAAGCCTCTAGCAGGGCAGCAGTGACGGGATCTGTTATTAGAAGACATGCATGGCTGAAGGAACCTCTCCCTGATCATGTCAAGTCTAAACTTATTCGTGTACCCCTAGATAAAGAACGCCTGTTTGAGGAAAAAGCAGAAGAGATGCTTAAAAAGATGGAAGACAAATCAAAATCTATGCAAACAGTAAAATATTTCTTTCAAGTTCAACCTCCCAGATTCAGCAGGAACTTCCCATCTAAGCACTGGGTCTTCTCTGCACCCAGCAGACAGGGCAAAAGTAAGCCCCCAGGGAGAGGGCATCCAGGCCCCTATCCCAGGGCCAGCAAAGAAGCAAACAATGGACCACTTCCACTTCTAAGGCACTGAGTTCTAAGCCAGGCTTCTGTGGTAAGCACTCACAATGACTCTCCCTCCCCTCTCTGCCCTCCTTTCACTAAGGCACTGAGTTCTAAGCCAGGCTTCTGTGGTAAGCACTCACAATGACTCTCCCTCCCCTCTCTGCCCTCCTTTCACTAAGGCACTGAGTTCTAAGCCAGGCTTCTGTGGTAAGCACTCACAATGACTCTCCCTCCCCTCTCTGCCCTCCTTTCACTAAGGCACTGAGTTCTAAGCCAGGCTTCTGTGGTAAGCACTCACAATGACTCTCCCCTCCCTCTCTGCCCTCCTTTCACTAAGGCACTGAGTTCTAAGCCAGGCTTCTGTGGTAAGCACTCACAATGACTCTCCCTCCCCTCTCTGCCCTCCTTTCACTAAGGCACTGAGTTCTAAGCCAGGCTTCTGTGGTAAGCACTCACAATGACTCTCCCTCCCCTCTCTGCCCTCCTTTCACTAAGGCACTGAGTTCTAAGCCAGGCTTCTGTGGTAAGCACTCACAATGACTCTCCCTCCCCTCTCTGCCCTCCTTTCACTAAGGCACTGAGTTCTAAGCCAGGCTTCTGTGGTAAGCACTCACAATGACTCTCCCTCCCCTCTCTGCCCTCCTTTCACTAAGGCACTGAGTTCTAAGCCAGGCTTCTGTGGTAAGCACTCACAATGACTCTCCCTCCCCTCTCTGCCCTCCTTTCACTCATCTAAAACCAGGAGGAAGGTTCACCCCCTTCAAGGACAATTGGGTCTCTGTAACTAAGGACTAATGGGTATTAAAAGTCATTTCTCAGGGATACAGATTCTTTCAGTGAACTCCCAATTCCAAGAAGGTACCCAGACCTCCCTCCAAACCAGTGGGCGGAGGCATTAAAAACTAATATCCCAGGGGACAGTAGAACTGTCCTTCCAGATCAAACAGGAAAAGTTTTTTACTCCAGACTATTTCCTGTTCTGAGAAAAGAGGGCTCTTGGCTCCCCATACTAGATCTATCCAAACTAAACACCTCCTTGGTGGTCCCCAGATTCAAAATGCTAACTTTGCAGCGGCTCCTGCCTCTGCTCGCACAAAATGCCTGGCTGATGACACTAGACCTAAAAGATGCCTACCTCCACAGTCCCCATCAGGGAATTGTGCAGAAAATTCCTGTGCTTCAGAGCAGGCAGTCAGCACTTTCATTTCTCTGCACTTCTTTTTGGCTTATCTACTGCTCCCAGAGTATTCACCAAATGCTTGGCCCCAGCTATAGCATTCTGCAGACAGAGAAATATGCAGATTTACCCTTACCTGGACAACTGCCTCATTCAGGTGAACAGCAAAGAAAAGCTGCTTCAGGATCTTCTCTTTGTCAAAAAACTCCTAACTTCCCAAGGGTTCACCATCAATGGAAAAAAAAAGTCAAAGCAAAACCCCACCAGGAAAATTGTTTTCATGGGAGCTGTGCTAGATACAGCAACCCTAATGGCCTTCCTATCCCCAGAAAAGCAGAGCGTCCTGCCTCTCTACTTCACCCAGCTGACTTCCAGAAGTCACCTCACTGCGAGGAAGTTCCTGCAACCCCTGGGATACATGGCATCTTGCATCCTTCTCATCCCTCTCACCAGGCTTCACATGAGAAAGCTTCAGTGGTACTTAAAGAACCTTTGGTGTCAGCACTCTCAATCCCTAGAGACCACTCTCCAACTGATCCCCTGTATAAGGGATGAATTTCTATGGTGGGCAGAGGCCTTTGCCATTAACGAGGGTCTTCCCTTCATCCTCCGCCCTTCCGGCCAGACAATCGCCACCGATGCCTCAGACATAGCTTGGGGCGCTCACCTAGCAGGCAGGTGTACCCAAAGCCTCTGGAATGCCCAACAACTTCACTTGCACATCAACCAGAAATAAATGATGGCAGTGTAAAATACTCTGACTTCCTTCCAACCCCATCTCAGGCCAGGGGTCCTCCTTATAAAGACAGACAACACCACAGTAATGTGGTACATCAGCAAGCAGGGGGAGCACCCAATCTTACCCCCTGTGCAGGTTAGCTATGAGTCTGACTTACAGCCACCTCCATGGGGCTACACCTAATTGCCCAATACTTACCAGGGATCAACAACACACAGACCACCTAAGCAGAAACGTACTGGACCCCCATGAATGGCAACTCCACAGAGAAATCTTTCTGCAAATCACCCAGGAGTAGGGGACCCCAGAGGTGGACCCATTTGCCACGCACCTCAACCACCAGCTGCACAACTTTTGTACCAGGGAGTATCACCTCCTAGCATGGAAGGTGGATGCCTTAACCTTCCCCTAGAGCTCCCTCTTTGTGTACGCATGCCCTCCTCTGCCGCTTATTCCCATGGTTCTGATCAAAATAAGAGAGGAGAGACCAAAGGCCATCCTCATAGCTCCAGACTGGCCCAGACAGCATTGGTACCCCTTACTATGCAGCTTGACCATGCAGCCCCCAAAGCTGCTTCCACTAAGGTCAGACCTCTTGACCCAGGAGAGGGGGAAGGTACTGCACCCAGCCCTACAGACTCTCAAACCGTCAGCATGGCTTATACACTAAAAACTAACATGAAGTCACTGTTAAGCAAACTGGTCCTGGACAACATCCCAGAGGCCAGAAGGCCCAGCACAAGAAAATTTTATGCAGAAAAATGGAAAAGATTCTGCTCCTGGAAACCATCTAAAGGTGGCAGTTCCTCCCAATCTTCCATCCCTCTCATCCTGGATTACTTAGCAGAGTTGCTCAATAGTGGCCTCTCCTTCTCTATTAAAATCCATGCGTCTGCCATCTCTGCCCATTATGACTCAGACCCTCCCCTCTTCTCTCATCCTTTGATTAAAGGACCACTACATGCTTCTTCAGTTGTTTCCTCATATTTTTAGCATTTTTCTCCCCTATCTTTAGACTGTAGCACTGTAAAATATGCAGACTGCTACAGTAAATAACAATTTTGACTCTTTCTTTATCCCCGTCTGTACAGCTCCGGTACTTTGAACCATCTTAAGTCTGCAATGCTCTCGCAGAGCTACAAAGTAAATGCGGGCACTACAATGGCTAGGTAATAACACCCTTTTTGTTATTTTTTTCTACTTCTCTCTGTTTATGCACAAGGACAACCCACAAACCAGCCTCCTCCACTGTTTTCATCCAGGAAAACAACTTTAATTAAATATTCAGTAGATCCTTTCGGTCTGGTTTTGGCATCCAATAAAAATGCGAATCTAAGCATCTCTGGGAACTATCCTGTGCAGTGTAGTTGCTGGTTGCATCTATTTTGCTGAGGGGATTATTATTGTTCCTGCCTATTGCAGAACCCATGTTGTGAACTTTTTTTCTACTAATATTTGTATATGCATAAATATTTTTTCACTGTCCTTACAGTTTGTTAAAACACATTTAGCTACTTTCTGGCAATCTGTCTCTTTTTTTTTTAATGTTCTGTAGTTGCTGGTCGCATCTATTTTGCTGAAGGGATTATTGCCATGCCTGCTTATTGCATTACCAGTGTTCTGAAAACTTCTTTCTGCTAATATTGTGTATAAATATTTTTCACTGCCCTTACAGTTTATTGTTAAAATGCCTTTTTCTGCTTTCTGACTATCTTTTTTTTTTGTTTAACATTTAAACTAAATGGTGACTGCACAAAAAGCTAGGAGATAATACAATGGGTAAATGGGAATGTAGCTCCAAGGAAACATTAACTTTAAGTGTAGCGGAGAGAAGAGTATAATAATGCTACTGCAGTTTGGGTCACTAAGGTTTAAGTTGGAGTGTGTTATCTCACTGGGTGGATTTAACGGTCTGAATTGCGATCGCTAGTAGCTGTTAAAGCAACGAGTGCATTACACATTATATGCGAGTGTGAGTGCTGATGTGCAAATGTACGCACACAAGTATGCGCAGGTGTATGCGAGAGTGCGCTAGTGCGCGTATGTGGTTGTGTGCATTTATAAATATGTCTGTGCATGTGTATATGTGAGTGAGTGTCTGTATGCAAGTATATTTAGGCATGCATGAGTGTGCAGTCAAGGGGTCAGAATCAGACTCCTACACAGGGGAGGTTGTTTGCTTATTTATTTACTTACATTTTATTAACCAAGTTGGCCCTGCAGGGCATTGCCCTTTTCAGAGGAGCCCTAGTATATTAAGGTACACAAAATATCAGCACATTAAATATAAATTGTATAAGACAGAAAGATAAAAGAAATCTGACACTGAAATAAGTTAGTAGTGCAGAAAGTACTGTCCAAACATATAGAAATTTGAAGAAAGTTTTATTGTTATTTAAAGGATCATAACAAGGATATAATAAAGATCAGGGGCACTTATGAAGTTGAGGATGAAGAGGAGAAACAGAACTAAATATAAGGTGCTAGAAGAGAGAAAGCTGTTGAACAGTAAATGAGTACAGTGGAGTATAAAAGTTAGGAGGCTTGGAAAATGAACACCGTTCACATTTATCTTACTGTAGTTACAGCATGTACACTGATTATAAACATAGCAATGACATAAGAAAATGTCCTCCAGGTGGGGTGGTTACTTCTCGAAAACTGGGAGATGCCATTCTTGTACTTATAACAGGATAATGTTATCTGGAGGTGGGACTTAACCTTGTTTAAAGACATTGTGATTTTCTAATAATCTTAACTGTAGTGGAAGTGATTTCCACTGCACTGTCTAGATAACAGGATGTAGGCTGCCTTGTCCCCATACCTACATCTAGTTTTATTAACTTTAAGCTAACTTTTGTTGTTAGTTCTGAGGTTTCTAGCTGCAGATTGCTACTGAAGTAGTAAGTTTTAGGGTGGGCCTTGGTTGTAATGAAGTTTCTTGCATGTGAAGTAGCTGTAATTAAATTTCATTCTGTGTTCATAGAATAGCCATTGTAGTTTTGTTTATAATGTAGCAGGTGTTAATTAGTGGTTTTGCAGATGTTCTTCGTGTTTCACTGTTGCAGTCATTACATTTGGGTAATCTGCTGGCAGGTTGTCCTCAGTCAGCCTGATTAACAGTCTTGGGTCCTGCATCGGTTGCTGTCCCTTCTTCCATGACGTCAGGTCGTCAGGGGTATAAAACATGCAGCCGACACCATTACATCAGTCTTTCTTGCCGCGCGGTGCCTGAAGCAGAAGCAGTTCGCAAGTGCCAGTCGGCCGACCTCTGAAATTTTCGTTTTCGAGTTTCATAACCGAAGTCTTCAACGAAAAGCTAAGTACGCCGTTGGGGAAACTTTTTCTTGCTCCTTACCAATGTCAGTAAAAGTTAATAATTGCATTACTTGTGGGAAGCAAATACCTCATAAGGATTTTCATTTGTACTGTATTCCTTGCCTAGGCCCTGATCATAATGTACCTTGTTGTCGGTTTTGTGCTAGATTTAATCAACGCACTATTAAACGTATGTATATTTTTGCTTCTAAATATTTTGGTTCATGATTTAGCTATCCAGAAATGACGTCTGTTAGCAATCCGACTACCGGAATACCTAAAAAAACACAAAGAAAAAGACAGACAGGCCATCGAGGTCCAAAACTGACAACGCTTCTAAGCCAGTCGCTAGTTCGCCGTTACTCAGTGAGGCGCTTTCGCAGCCCCTGATGCCCACTGCTTTTGATTCGCAGGCCTCTACTGAGACCCATTCGGAGTCCGGTATGCCGAGGTGCTTTAAGTATTGAACCCGCAGATGTCTGTACCTTAGATGGGTCCGGAGACACTGTGCAGGCACCGGCTTCTGAGGGTGTTTTCAGGCCTAAAGATTTGTATATTAAACCAATGCCATCTTCAAAACTAAGGCCAAAATCTACTTCATTGTCTATAAAAACTATGCACGTGTGCAGGCCTTTATGCCTAAAAAGCAAATGATCAAAATGGCTAAAGATTTAATTACCTTGATCGGGGGTAGCCAACCCCCTCCTGCTAAGAGGCCTAGGCAAGACATTGATTATGAATCTTCTTATCAGGATTCTATTTCTTCTGATTCTTCTACTGAACAGGATTTATCTATACCTGCTTATGAGGACTCTGACGCAGAAGATTCCATTCCTTCTGCTTCTCCCCCTGAGGATTTCTCCTTTAGAGAAACTTTACATACCTTAAGGGAACATTTCCACTGGAAAAGTTAGGATTTCTCTGAATCTAAAAAGAGACTTAGGGATTTTCTTCTTCCTCAGCATAGGCCTTTGGCTATACCTCCTGTTCTAGACATTGTTGATGAGATTTTTTCAGAATCTAGTATGGCTCCTGATTCTCTGCCTCTGGCTCCTAGTAAGCCAGACAAGATACTGGGTTCAGGCACCTAGGCGGTGCGACAACCCACTGTGAGACAACTGGAGGTGGACAGATGGCAGTATGGAAGTTTAGCTGCAGTGACAAATGCCTGCAGACAATTCCCTGTGAAAAGAAAAGAACCCCCTGCACCCTAACCACAGGTGTGAGACAAAAACCCTGTATGTGATCTACACACTACACCCCCTAGAAAACACCGTGTGCAACTAACACTGTAACATGTGCTTAGAATAGGATGCCAAGTGGGCATCAAAGTGGTATACTGAAACCTGTGTGCTGTGGGCAAAGCCTTTATTAACGTAAAATGTAAAGTGATGTGGGAAGTGCTTGGTGCATACTAAACCATGATATAATCATAAATTATAGAAATGTGCCACAGCACGGAGGAAATCCTGCACGTCACTATAGTCACACTTATGTTGCAAGATGTGTTTTAGACGATGCTCCCTTACAACAATTGCCTTCCTTCGTGGTGTCACAGGCATCCCCCGCAACAGAGATTCTCGACGGGTATCTGTTAAGTTCTGCTCCTGTTGAATGTGGATGTCAAGGATGATTTGCTTATAGACAGACGTGACCAATAAGGGGGTGACCACAGGTGGGGAGCATCTGTCTCCCATGTTGGTAATGACCAGGTCTGGGATATTGGAGCCCCTGGTGGGACAATGGATTAGTTGATCCAGGGCATTGGAATTTATAAATTCCAAGAACCATTGGGAAAAGGAGTTGGTACCTGAGTTGTTGTAAGGGAGCGTCGTCTAAAACACATCTTGCAACATAAGTGTGACTATAGTGATGTGCAGGATTTCCTCCGTGCTGTGGCACATTTCTATAAGTTATGAGTATATCATGGTTTAGTATGCACCAAGCACTTCCCACATTACTTTACATTTTGCATTAATAAAGGCTTTGCCCACAGCACACAGGTTTCAGTGTACCACTTTGATGCCCACTTGGCATCCTATTCTAAGCACATGTTACAGTGTTAGTTGCACACGGTGTTTTCTAGGGGGTGTAGTGTGTAGATCACATACAGGGTTTTTGTCTCACCTGTGGTTAGGGTGCAGGGGGTTCTTTTCTTTTCACAGGGAATTGTCTGCAGGCATTTGTCACTGCAGCTAAACTTCCATACTGCCATCTGTCCACCTCCAGTTGTCTCTCAGTGGGTTGTCGCACTGCCTAGGTGCCTGAACCCCAAGATACTACAGGGTTCCGGACTCCCACAAATTCCTTTTCAAAAATCCTACTGCTGATCCTGTAACCATTTCTCAGGGTCCCAAGGGCATTAAAGCCTGTACTGCTAAAAATCCTACCCCTTCTGATAGAGATTCCAGGGTGCTGGATAGATGGGGTAAGAAGGTTTACACGTCTGCAGCCTTGGCAATCAGGGCTTTAAACTGTCAATTTCATATGCTTAAATGTAAACAGCACATCATGGGACTGCTTAAACAGAAAATGATAATCTCTGAATGTGTGGAAAATAAAGATTTGCAGGATTTATTACATTCAGCAGAACAAGTTGGAAAACATACTTTGCAATGTGGTTTTGATTCCTTGGAGGCCTCCTGCAGGGCTGCTGTAACTGGATCTCTGCTTAAGGAGGCATGCTTGGCTCAAAGAGTAAACTCTGACTGACCATGTTAAAGCAAAATTGTTGGATGCGCCTTTACAACAGGACCTTCTTTTTGGTAATAAGGCTGAAGAAGTGTTAAAAAAATGGAAGATAAAGCTAAATCTATGCAAACTGACAGATTTCTTGCAAGTGGAACCTCCAAGATTTAGTAGACACTGGCCTACTAAGAACTGGTCCTTTCCAGTCCCTTTGAGAGCTGCTCAAGTCAAATCCAGACGTTCCAAAGGCTCCAGGTTTCAGTCACAAGGAATTTTAGAACAAAACAGTAGGGTGTGTCCACCTCCAAATCTGGAAACAACAAGGCACCTCCCTATGGTAAACGGTCTCAATGACTTCCCTCTACAATCACCAGGCAGTTAGCTTTTAAGCCCCCCCCCCTTTGGGGGGAAAACTGTCACTTCATGCACGAAACTGGCAATTTATTACCCAGGATAAATGGGTTTTAAATATAGTATCCCAGGGATACAGATTTCATTTCCACACGTTGGCAATCCCAAACTGATGGCCAGATCTGCCCCCAAATCAGTGGGCAGAGGCCCAGAAACAAGTTCTGTCCCTCATGAACATGGGGGCTCTTCAGCCAGTACCAGAAGAGGAAAAGGGACAAGGTTTCTATTCAAGAATTTTCCTGGTTCCCAGAAAAGACAAATCATGGTGTCCAATTCTGGACTTATCCACTCTAAACACATTTCTGGACATTCCAAAATTCAAGATGCTGACTCAACAGTTACTACCTATGCTAGCAGAGATGCCTGGTTGGTAACTGTAGACTTGAGGCTTACCTGCATATCCCAATCAGAGAACCTTGCAGAAGATACCTCCGCTTCAACGCAGGCTGCTTGCATTACCAGTTCTCTGCACTGCCCTTTTGTAAGAGGCTTACCTGCATATCCCAATCAGGGAACCTTGCAGAAGATGCCTCCGCTTCAACGCAGGCTGCTTGCATTACCAGTTCTCTGCATCTTGCAGAAGATGCCTCCGCTTCAACGCAGGCTGCTTGCATTACCAGTTCTCTGCATCTTGCAGAAGATGTGTCCGCTTCCTTGCAGGCTGCTTGAAGATGCCTCCAGTTCTTGCATTACCAGTTCTCTCACTGCCCTTTTGTAAGAGGCTTACCTGCATATCCCAATCAGAGAACCTTGCAGAAGATGCCTCCGCTTCAACGCAGGCTGCTTGCATTACCAGTTCTCTGCACTGCCCTTTTGTAAGAGGCTTACCTGCATATCCCAATCAGAGAACCTTGCAGAAGATGCCTCCGCTTCAACGCAGGCTGCTCGCATTACCAGTTCTCTCACTGCCCTTTTGTAAGAGGCTTACCTGCATATCCCAATCAGAGAACCTTGCAGAAGATGCCTCCGCTTCAACGCAGGCTGCTCGCATTACCAGTTCTCTGCATCTTGCAGAAGATGCCTCCGCTTCAACGCAGGCTGCTTGCATTACCAGTTCTCTGCATCTTGCAGAAGATGCCTCCGCTTCAACGCAGGCTGCTTGCATTACCAGTTCTCTGCATCTTGCAGAAGATGCCTCCGCTTCAACGCAGGCTGCTTGCATTACCAGTTCTCTGCATCTTGCAGAAGATGCCTCCGCTTCAACGCAGGCTACTTGCATTACCAGTTCTCTGCATCTTGCAGAAGATGCCTCCGCTTCAACGCAGGCTGCTCGCATTACCAGTTCCTTTTGATTATCTACTGCGCCCGGGGTCTTCACAAAGTGCTTGGCTCCAGTAATTGCATTTTGCAGGGAAATACATTTTCAAATATATCCATACCTGGACGATTGTCTAATTCACGCAGAAAACAAGGACATTCTTCTAAAGCATCTGGCGTTTGTAAAAAGGGTTCTGTCTTGTCTAGGGTACACCATAAACAAAAATAAATCGCAACTGGTACCCTCTCAAAAAATTACATTCCTGGGTGCAAGCTTGAATACACCTGCCCAGATGACTTAAGCCAGAAAAGCAAATTCAATTGGTGACTTACTTCCAACAGGTGGCCACAAAAACCCTGCTATCTGCAAGACAAATTCTGCAAGCCTTGGGGTTCATGGCCTCCTGCATTTTTCTAATTCCATATGCAAGACTGCATATGAGGAAACTTCAGTGGTACTTAAAAAGTTTATGGAGTCAACATCGTCACAGCCTGGAAATGATGATTCCTGTCATACCTTGCCTGCAACTAGAGTTCCTATGGTGGGCAGAAGCCTCCCCACCAAAAC
Source organism: Protopterus annectens (assembly GCF_019279795.1). NCBI lineage: Eukaryota > Metazoa > Chordata > Ceratodontiformes > Protopteridae > Protopterus > Protopterus annectens. Next base: position 333,042,569 of record NC_056743.1, read on the forward strand.
AAGGGACTACCATTCACTCCACCCCCTGCCACCTAAACCCTAACTACAGACTCATCAGACTATGCTTGGGGGGGGGGGGTGCTCATCTGGCAGGAAAGTGCATTCAGGGCAAATGGAGCCCAAATCAAATGCACCTTCATATCAATCAGAAAGATGCTAGCTGTACAGAATGCATTGACAGCCTTCAAGGACTACCTTCATCCAGGACAAATAATGATAAAGACCGACAACACCACAGTTATGTGGTATATAAGCAGGGGGGGTACACATTCCTACCCCCTTTGCAGACTAGCCATGGCATTATGGAATGCGTGCTTGACCTACTAAATACAACTACAAGCTCAATTCCTGCCAGGAAAGCTAAATACTCCGGCAGACGAACTAAGCAGAAATCTTATGGACCCACACAAATGGAAACTGGAACCACAAGTTTTCAGCATGTTGACATGCAAATGGGGGAGCCCAGACATAGATCTTTTTGCCTCACCCCAGAACTATCAGTTGGACAAATTCTGTACAAGAATTCATCACAAAATAGCTTGGAAAATGGATGCTGTATCATTCAGCTGGAAAAACCTATCCGTCTATTCTTTTCCCCCTCTGCCTCTGCTCTCCAAAGTTCTACTAAAAGTCAGACAGGACAAACCAAAAATTATTCTGATTGCTCCAGACTAGCCTCGCCAACACTGGTACCCACTCCTGCACAATGTGTCACACCGTCCTCCGTGGCACCTGCCTCAGACACCTTACCTACTGTCTCAGCAGAACTACCAAATTCTGCACACACTGCTCCAGACTTTGAATCTTGCAGCGTGGCTAATCAACTAATTTCACCCTTGTCATCCCTAGCCAAACCTGTGATGAATGTCATTTTGGAGGTGAGAAGGCCTAGTACTAGAAAATCTTATGCTGACAAATGGAAAAGATTCTGTGCCTGGAACCAGTCACAAGGAAAAAGCACAGCAGTGCCCAATATTCCTCAGATTCTGCAATATTTAACTGAGATGCTTCACAAGGGCCTATCTTTTTCTTCCATAAAAATCCATACCTCAGCCATTTCAGCTCATTACAACACAGAACCTCCCCTCTTTTCTCATCCTCTGCTAAAGCAGTATCTCAGAGGGGCCAAAAATTTAAGACCTCCCAGGCGAGCGCCAACTCCTGCATGGGACCTCAATTTTGTTTTGGAAAAACTCACTCTCCCTCCTTTTGAGCCAGCTGCTATTGCGGACCTAAAATTTTTCTCCTGGAAAACAGCTTTCCTTTTAGCAGTCACTTCAGCTAGAAGGATTTCAGAATTATAGGCTCTTATGGCAGTGGAGCCTTTCATTATTTTTCATCCGGACAGGGTGGCTCTCAGGACCAATCCATCTTTCATGCCTAAGGTGGTATCCAGTGTGGCTCTTAATCGGACCATTCATCTGCCAACTTCCTTTCCCAATCCACAGAACAAGGGTGAGCGGATTCTGCATTCACTGGATGTACACAGACAACTTAGATTCTACTTAAACAGGACAAAACCTCTAAGAAAATCTGAACAACTACTGGTGGCATTTGCTGCAGGGGCAGAGGGAAAAGCTATTTCAAAGCAGACCATTTCCAAATGGATAAGCCATTGTATTCATTTCTGCTATATGCACCATGGTAAACCTATCCCCAAAGGGATCAGATCTCATAGCCTTTCTCAGAGGGGTTCCTACCAGACATCCTAGAAGCTGCTACCCTGGAGCTCAGTTTATACGTTCACCAAACATTACCATTTACCTGTCTTCTCCAAATGCAGAGCTGGCTTTGCCACTGCAGTCCTGCAGGGCCTTATAGCTGCTCCTAATGCTATTTAGTTCCATCCTCCCATCCATAGCTTTGGGAATCTACCCAAATGTAATGACTGCAACAGTGAAACACGAAGAACATAGTACAGTTGTGTACACTTACCATAAATGTAGATGTTCGAGTGTATTCACTGTTGCAGTCATCGTTACCCAACCTCCAGCCCCCAGTTTTTCTCTTATTCCTCTCCTTTCTCTTACTATTCCTCTCCTTCCTTTTACTATTCCTCTCCTTTCTCTTACTATTCCTCTCCTTTCTCTTACTATTCCTCTCCTTTCTTTTACTATTCCTCTCCTTTCTCTTACTATTCCTCTCCTTCCTTTTACTATTCCTCTCCTTCCTTTTACTATTCCTCTCCTTTCTCTTACTATTCCTCTCCTTTCTTTTACTATTCCTCTCCTTTCTCTTACTATTCCTCTCCTTCCTTTTACTATTCCTCTCCTGTCTTTTACTATTCCTCTCCTTTCTCTTACTATTCCTCTCCTTTCTTTTACTATTCCTCTCCATTCTCTTACTATTCCTCTCCTTTCTTTTACTATTCCTCTCCTTTCTCTTACTATTCCTCTCCTTTCTTTTACTATTACTCTCCTTTCTCTTACTATTCCTCTCCTTTCTCTTACTATTCCTCTCCTTTCTCTTACTATTCCTCTCCTTTCTCTTGCTATTCCTCTCCTTCCTTTTACTATTCCTCTCCTTTGTCTTACTATTCCTCTCCTTTCTCTTACTATTCCTCTCCTTTCCTTTTACTATTCCTCTCCTTTGTCTTACTATTCCTCTCCTTTCTCTTACTATTCCTCTCCTTTCTTTTACTATTCCTCTCCTTTCTCTTACTATTCCTCTCCTTCCTTTTACTATTCCTCTCCTTTCTTTTACTATTCCTCTCCTTTCTCTTACTATTCCTCTCCTTTCTTTTACTATTCCTCTCCTTCCTTTTACTATTCCTCTCCTTCCTTTTACTATTCCTCTCCTTCCTTTTACTATTCCTCTCCTTCCTTTTACTATTCCTCTCCTTTCTCTTACTATTCCTCTCCTTCCTTTTACTATTCCTCTCCTTTCTCTTACTATTCCTCTCCTTTCTTTTACTATTCCTCTCCTTCCTTTTACTATTCCTCTCCTTCCTTTTACTATTCCTCTCCTTTCTCTTACTATTCCTCTCCTTTCTCTTACTATTCCTCTCCTTTCTCTTACTATTCCTCTCCTTTCTCTTACTATTCCTCTCCTTTCTCTTACTATTCCTCTCCTTTCTCTTGCTATGCTTAAAAGCCTTTTGGTGTATTTGCTTTTGTTTGGAGGTATATGTTTTGTGTTTTAACTTGTATGCATATATATATATATATATATATATATATATATATATATATATATATATATATATATATATATATATTTTGCTCCCCATTTGGGGGGCACCTGACATCTGGGGCAAGAAAAACTGATGTAATGATGTCTGCTGCATGTTTTATACCCCTGACGACCTGACGTCATGGAAGAAGGGACAGCAACCGACGCAGGACCCAATACTTTAATCAGGCTGACTGAGGGCAACCTGCCAGCAGATTACCCAAATGTAATGACTGCTACAATTAATACACTCGAACATCTACATTTATGTTAAGTGTCCACAACTGTGCTTTTTGTAATATCTATAACGCATTTGTATCCTAACAAATTTTATTAGTATTGTAAATAGCACTGCATCCATAAAAAAATTTGTCATGAATAGAATTTTTTCTTAGTGTATGTCTGATATCAGTTGATAGGTGGTTCTTGAATTTAATATAGAATTCCTAGTCTGTTGTTTTTATATTTTTCTACATTGTTAGGTTGTTGTGAGAAAGGCAGTTTATTATTTATTTATAGTCTTGTACAGTCTCAGTGACAATGTTGTATATGTAAATTGTTTGACAGTGTTGCTTTTTTAGTTAGGCCAAAAAAGCACAAGTTTAATTATTTCATTTAGTATTGTGACAGTCCTTTGATGGGGTTGTTTAATGTATGATTAGAAAGCTGTATTTCCAAAATTAGGGGATCTGTATTTGTATTTTTATGTATTTTAAGGTCGTTATTACATTATCATTTAAGACATAGGCACACATATAACATTCTGTATGGTTGACGATATTCTTCTTAAGGATTTGCGGCCTCTTATGTGAAAATACATGCCATTGTGCAAAACTACAGCAACAGGCGGCAGAAAATAAAAACAACAGGCAGTTGGACTTCGTTATTTAACACACAAAAAAGTTAATTAAAGGTAACCTGAAGTATAAAATCATGAATGCAAGAAGAATTGAAGGGAAGGTTGCCTTTTTAGGCAATAACAAATTGATAAACATACCGATATAGCAAACAAAACCCAAAGAAACCAAAAAGTGTTTACTACTCAGTGATAGGAGTCTAAACAAGAAACTTCACATTATTTTTTTTAATTTAAAGCATGTATACCTTTCATCTGCACATATTCTTTCAAAATGTCCAGATCAAATTTTTGCCTCATATTTTTGGTCTGTTCTGTTCATAATTTTTGTGGCTTTCTCGCAAATCATTTAAGATTGAAATCCCCAGAAAATGATGTACATTTGAATTTCAGACTTCATTTCCTTCAGAAAATGCATGCTAACAGAAATCCTGTTATTCTAGCAACTTTTTAAATAGGTTTCTTTTAAGATCCTCAGCATATGTAGGCCTTTGTGTTTGGTCTGATGTGTGTGATTGATTTAGTGGGATGTTGTGTGGTGTTGACAACCTGCTTGTTATTTGTTGTGTGTTTGTGTGTGTGTGTGCTTTGCCTCCAAAACATTACAGAACTACATCGCTCACACACTGTGTCAGTTTATGTAGTAAGTTGTTGTCCGTAAGCACAAAACACTTGCTACATTTTCATTTTCTCAGGATGACTATTTTAACTTAGCTGGCTACAGAGATGGTTGGAAAGTAACTAAGCTGGCTACAGAGATGATTGGAAAGTGCATATCCATGTTTCCGAGTGTTTACTAATGTGAGCTGAATGACTGTAGCACCTGTTAGATTCCTCACAGATTGCTGGAGGTGCTGCCTGTCTGGTAGTGGAGACAGTGCTGGTCTCAACAGAGCTGCATGCAGCTAGGGATCTGCAATCTTCTGTGCTTTCTATTTGAAGGTCTAAAGCCTTGGTCTTCCTTGGCTGTCTGTAAGCGATGTATGGTTATACCCTTCATCTGTTCTGAGTGAGAGAAGCTGCCCTCATGGTTTGTACTACCCACAGAAAAGTAACTTCATCCAGGACTGGGCACACAGTTGTGAATGCTGCGAGAAGCATGTCTTGGCACTCTGTAAATCAAAATGCAGTCAACTGTATGGGGCTATTGCCTGAGTTGTTTTGGGGGTGATGAGGGGTTTTCCTTGATTGCTGCAGTACTCTGCTGTTAAAGACAAGGTGCTCCAAAAACACATTTCCTCATCCCCAAGTTGTTTTTTTTATTGCTTCTTCAGAATGATCCCTACACTGCCAAATATAAGTAGAACATCACTTTGCTTTCTTCCCTTCTTTGTCCATTATTCGCTGTTGTCCTTTCTCATTGTACACTTAAACCGCGACTAATCACCACCTGCTGTTCCTGCAAACTCTCCCTAAGCATTTCAATCTTATACTCCTGTGTATGAAATCTTGAAGGGGCTTAGCCCATAACTGCGTGTATTATTGCCTGAAATTGAAGCTGCATGATTTTGATGTTGTCTACTGTGTTTTATCTGTTTGTAGCCCTACTGAAAACTGCATATTATACTTATCTCTAAATGTTTATATTGTTCCTAGTTGTATCTGTTTGTAACCCTACTGAAAACTGCATATTATACTTATCTCTAAATGTTTCTATTGTTCCTAGTATTATCTGTTTGTAACCCTATGGAAAACTGCATATTATACTTATCTCTAAATGTTTCTATTGTTCCTAGTTGTATCTGTTTGCAACCCAACTGAAAACTGCATATTATACTTATCTCTAAATGTTTCTATTGTTCCTAGTTTTATCTGTTTGTCACTGTACTGAAAACTGCATATTATACTTATCTCTAAATGTTTCTATTGTTCCTAATGTATTTGTAATCTGCTTTCTGGAGCTTTTCTGCCAGAGCCTCCACTGAAAATGGACATATATCCAATCGGACTTTCCTGGTAAACAAATATAAAATAAATAAATAAAAACAAAATGAGTGCTGTGTTATGCTGAGATTGCTGTGTGGCATTTTAGCAGTCTTGAGCCTCTCTAAATTTGGGCTGGGATGTATTATAGCTTGTGATTGATCATGGACTCATTGTCAAGACTGCTGTGCTCTTTATTAATAGAGTGCAGTTAGCAGGGAAAAAAGCTGCAAAAAGATTATTTAGAAGTGTTCTTTGTACTGCACAGATTACTCATTTGGAAAGAACGGATACATTTAAGCTAGCTACTGAATGTGTTTTTATTTTTCTTGCCTGGTGAGATTCTGGTTCTGGAAGACAGCACATAGTGATGTCACTGTTCTTGGTGTGCAGGATACTTTGAAATTTGATTCAGTCACAGGCTGAGCTACAAGAAACTGGTCATGTATTAGATGGATATTTTGAACCCAGATGACTGGTAATAGTGGAACGCTTTCATTTTAAGTATTAATAACCCTTAAGCCATTGAAACTGTGATATGTCATGTAGCCAAGCTGCAACATAATACACTAAATTGTGAATTTGATTTGACTGTATATGAAGCTCATTGCAAGGTAAGTTTGCTAGTTGTGTTTGTAATGAAACTAGCTACAAAGAGCCGTTAGTTGAATTTAACTTTTCCAAACCCATTCAAAATAAAATAGACTTTGGATGTGGGTGCAGAGATAAGCAACAGTTAAGGAATCACGAGGCAGCAATTGGCACCTTGTGTAATGATGAAATACAGATGCATTCCCAGAGTGGGAATTCTGCTGTCACTTTCCAGATATTTCCGTGGACTAAACAGCTCATGTGCAGAGCCCTTGTCACTGTATCAAAGATGCTAGTGATCATATCAAGAATGACTAAAACACAATGAGCCTATATGTGCACACACACACACACACACACACACACATATATATATATATATATATATATATACACACACACACACACACATACTTTTTTGTTGGCGGGGGAAGCCCTCATTGTTCCCCCTTACTTAAACCAACTTTGAAATTGTTTTCACTCTGACAGCACAATGCACCAAAGTGTTTTTTTTTTCTCCTTGTCCGTGCAATTCTACTCTGTACACTAATATTACAGTCCGAGGACACTAATACCACAGTCCGAGGACTCCGTACACAAGCATGACATGCCCAGGCAAGCAAAACCAAAGAAAAGATGCAAAGGCAAACGTGTTTTATTCATAGGTTCATAGGTGATTACTAGACTAATGGCTCTAAACCCATTACAAGCTTAACTATTGATTCATCAGATTTCCCCCGTTTACTCTACCCAGGGGATAGGGGATGTTTTAGGTTTGTGCCATTGATACTGAGATTTACCTCATTTACACTACCCGAGGGATGGGTGATGGTTTAAGTTTATGCCAATGCTTTTGAGAATTTTGTGCCTATTTGATTCTCTGCTGAAGCGCCCTCTATGTGGAGTCTGCATGTCCTCCTCGCGATCGAGTGACATCTAAAGACATGCAGGTAGGCGTGCTTGAATGGGTGCGCCGCCTTTGAAGGTTGGGCATCAGGCTGGAAACTTAGCACCATAAACATCCACTGCCAATCAGTAGCGGACCAGAGTTCCACTGTGGCGACCCCTAACTGGGAAAAGCCGAAAGATTATTGTGTGTCACATAGAGAAGTCCTGTGAGTTGTAATGTAAAACTGGCATGACCAAATTTGTTGTCCTTATAGGACATTAAGTTCAAAATGTGTTACTAAAACATGCAACCCCATATGAACTATAGAGGAAGGCAGTTCTGGGCACAGTGCAGGTGTCATGAAGAGCACTCTCAACTAACATCAAAGACTGAAGCAATACCAATCTCATGAACTTTATTCATACCTTGCCTTAGAAATGGGGTCCATTGCCATCATGGTATTAGAAACCAAAAACACTTAGAGAAATTTAAACTAGAAGAAGACATTGTTACCTTTATTGACTAATTTGAGATTTGTTGTTTAAAATAATTTTGTCAAAACTGTTCAAGTAGTCAGATGATAAAACTGTTTGTTTTTAATGGCATTTCCAAATATTAAGGTTTGGAGGATATGACCTAAAGATATGGATATTGTTGGCAGTGTTTTGTTTTCTTTTCCGGAAAGAATGAAGCTCCTTTACTGGTTGCTAAAGATGCAGCAATATGTGATAAACTGAAGAACATTTTAAAAAGGGATGCCATGTAAAGCACTATACCTCACAGTGGTCTAAGTTTTCTTGTTTCTGAGCCTTGAATCAACTTGAACCCAGTAAGAATGGAAAACCTGATTATCTGGGTTCAGTAATAATTCATAATACAACCAGTTTGACAGCTTGCTTTATGAAGACTTCAGGCGACGTCTTTGTACCAGTAACAAAAAGCACAGCTCATGAGACTAACTTTTAAAGAAACAAAATGCCATAATTGTAGGAAGTTGGAAGATGTAAGTAAATGGTGCAATTTCCAATTAAGAGAACTACTTCTTTCAGCTTTTCCCGGTTAGGGGTTGCCACAGCTGATCACCTGTCCGCTCATGATTGGCAGTGGAGTTTTACAGTGTCGATTTGCCAGCCCGGCACCCAACCTTCCACGGAAGGCACACACACATGCACGCACTCACACCTAGGGCCAATTTAGAATGTCCAATCCACCTACAGCATGTCTTTGGGATGTGGGAGGAAACCAGAGCACCCGGAGGAAACCTATGCAATCACAGGGAGGACAAGCAGACTCCGCACAGAAAGCACCACAGCCGAGAATTGAACCAGAGAACCTCTTGCTGTGAGGCAACAACGCTAACCGCTGCACCACCGTGGCCGCCCTCCAATTAAGAGATTATAAGTGACAAGGGATTGCTGGTTCCGTTTCCCAAGTACAAGCTGTTCTGACTTTTAAACAAATTCTGAACCTCACTCCCCTATTACTCTAGCTCCAAGAACTCTGTACATTCGAATAGGGTGTATACTGAAGTTTTTGGAATTTTCTGTTATGAGGCTTGCGATGGTTATCCTTGGGCTTTCATTTTTTTTTCCTCAAATAATTTTTATTTTCCAAATATAATGTTCAACAATACAATCATCAATGAAACAAGTATTATAAACCTTTATGTACACTATGTACAACTGACCTGAACAAAAGAGGGAAAAAAATAATAAAAATATGAAATTAGTAACAAAAAATTATAATATTCAATTAGTTACACGTTATTTAGAGTTCATTTTTAATGTCTCAATAAGAGCAAAAATGTTATCAATCCAAGAATTCTTCCAGAGTAGGTTCTTGTGAAGACTTCCACTTTCTAGGTATACATTTCCTTGCCACAGCTAGTATGGACCAAAGTAGGTATAGATCTTTTTAATTCATTCCAATAGTATCGTTAACATTTAACAGGACTAAAGATTTAGTTAAAATAAAGGTTTCTGTGAATATAGCTTGGAGAAAAATAATTTCTTCCCAGAATTTTTTTATATTAATACAATCAAAAAATATATGAGACCAATCAGCTTTACAGTTTAAAGAACATCTCCAGCAAATGGATTTATCAGGTGAATTAAATTTGGCTAGTTTATCAGGTATAATAAATGCCCTGTGAATATATTTCAAAGTAAATATTTTCCATACTTGTAAATTAAATGTTAATATTACATAAAATATTTGTTTTACTCTCAATTGATAGATTAGTGTGACATCCTTTTGCTATGAAATTCCAGTATCTTGCATTAGGGTTAGTTTTTATGTTATCAATATTTTGTATAATTTTGAAATTAGATTCGTCCAATTATAATTGTCATAAATAACTTCAGATATTAGACTTATCAAATTTGGACTAGTTTTATAAGGAAAATTAATAATTTTACTGTTAAAATCCTTAGCATATGATAGTATGCTTTGAGGTATCAACCGATCTGCTGATGGAATATCGTATATAATCTGAATTTGTTGACTGTCTAATACTACTTGATTCTCTATACAGTGTTGCCAACAAATGAAGTTTTTCCCCTCCAATCTAGTTAAGATAACCTTATGAATTTTGTTGAAGAAATTCTTTGTAGACCTAAAGGATATTATCAAGTCTAGCCAAATCTTAATATCAGTGTTAGTATATATAAATCTTCTGAATAAATGATAAATATTTATATAATTTGTTGGTTTTGTTGTATTGAATATTAACGGTCAATATGTGCCACATCCTGTTATTTTTGTTTGCTTACTGTACAATTTTTAATTATTTTATTTTCATTTAGAACAATAATAGTGTGCAATGTTTTCCATGTTGAAGAATAATTAGGATCTGTCCAATTAATGATGGTTATTAGTATGGAAGCTTTTATGTATGGTTCTAGATCTGGAAGATTAATTCCCCCATTTCCAAAGATCTAATATGATGTGTATAGGCTATTCTATTTCTTTTTGGATACAAAAGAAAGCTTAATATAATTTTATTTCTTTCTTTCTTTCAAGATTTTCTTGTTGGGTACTATAGGAATAGCTTGTACAATATAATTAATTTCTGGAAGTATTGTCATTTTTATTTGTAATCTGTCTTCAAATCTCAACATTTTATTCCAGTTTACTATTAACATTTTTATATTATTAATTGTTTTGCTATAGTTTGTGGCTAACATAGATTGCAAATTATCACATAGTGTTATTCCTAAATATTTTATTATGGGAACTTGTTTTCCTATCACACAATTTGTAGTTAAAGTAAATTATCTCTTTTTATTCAGATGTATATAGTTATATTTTCCCTTGTTAAATCTAAGGCCGGAAATATTTATTGTATTTATTTATTTTATTTTACATTTGTTGACCAGGCGAATCAGACTGGATAAATGTCCATTTTTAGTGGAGGCCCGGGGAGAAAAGCTCCAGAGTTTGTAAATATACAAAGGCAAGCAAACACATAGAGAGTCATTTAACAAATACAGAGCCCAGGTACAAAAACATAACATATTAGAAGTATATAGATGAAAAAAATATATATTTTAGCTGCAAATTGTAGTAGCAGGACACGTTAGTTGTATGTCCAGTAATTTGTACTTGAATTAATGAGTATATATAATTCACCCATAGATGTGTAAATTTACAATATTTTGTTTGAGTATGATGGTGCATGAAAGAGTTAGGGAGTACAGTGAGTAGTAGAGAGCTTTCAGGAGTGTAGTAGAACTCATAGTAGATGAGGTTTGCGTATTAAGAAAATTAGTACATACAGTAAATTAATATGTGGAGGTTGATAGAGAAAGTCCTTTGGGAAAAGCAGGTGTAGAAGGTCATCCTGGGGGAAGACATATGGGTATTGTCTATTGATAATAGGTGTTCCTTTAGTAGTTGTTTACACTTAATGATAGAATTTGCTGAGGTGTTATCGGGGGGCAGTGAGTTCAGAATTCACTGAGGTAATATCAGAGGCAGTGAGTTCCAGATTCTGCCTCTGCAGTTAGGAAAGAGGGAGTCTCCTGCTGAGTTTTTGGTTCTGGTGATCTTGATTAAGGTCTTGTCACTGGAACGTAGCTGTCTTGGGTTTTCCTGTATTTTAAGTACATTAGATAGTGTTGGTATTTTGTCTGGATATAGTAGGAGTTTTTTTAGTGAAAACTAGTTGGTGGAAGGTAATGAGATTTTTAAGTTCAAGCCACTTTAGTTGGTATTGTGAGTGGCAGTGATGTGAATGGTAGGGAGCATTTGTGACAAATCTGGCAATTTGATTGTAACGTGTCTAGTTTTATAATTTCTGTTTTGGATAGGTTGGTGAAGATGGGGACAGCATATACAAGTGTGGATAGTAGCAGAGTTTGAGCCATAGTAATTTTAGTCTGTTGGTTTAGGTACGTTTTATTTTTCTGCCTATTTTTCTGTGTATGTTTTTGATGGTATGATTTATGTGCAAGTCAAACTTCAGTTTGTTAGTTGTAACACCCAGTAATTTTGTGTGGGAGTCTGAAGAGATAATAGTACCATCTTTAAACATAATACTGAAAGAATCAGTGTCCAAGTTGGATTTATTTGGTTTGAAAATTAGTAATGTGGTCTTTTTGGGGTTCAGTAACAGGTTTTTACTGAGAAACCAAGCTTCAGTGGTTTTGAAGACTTGGGTAGTGGAAAGGAGTGTGAGGGGGTTGGTGGCTGAGCAGACTATTGTTGAGTCGTCAGCATATTGTATGACAGTTGCATCTTGGGTAATCTTGTTGAGTTTGTTAATGAATATGGAAAATAATAGAGGGCCTAATATTGATCCTTGTAGGACTCCAGTTGTAATAGGGAGCAGTGTGAATAAGTTTATCCCACCTGACTGCTTGCTGTCTACCTATTAGGTAATTTTGAAACCAGACTAGCGAGTCAGTGGCTAGTCTAAGGTCAGTGAGGGAGTCAAGAAGTTTGGGATGACTGACCATGTCAAAAGCTTTTGATAGGTCTAAAAATATGGCTGATGTTAGTTTGCCTAGATTCCGGTTCTGGTTGACTAAGTTGGTGAAGGAGAGGATGGCAGTTGTACTATGGGCAGGTCTAAACCCATGTTTGGTAGGAGTGAGAAGTTTGTTTTTCAGTAGCTACTGCATAAGTTGCTGGTAAATACATTTTTCTAATATTTTGGCAAGTGGGGATAATATGGCAATAGGGTGAAAGTTGGTAAGGTCTGTACAGGTCCTACCTTTGTGTAATGGGGTGACGTATGCTATTTTCCAGATTGTTGGAATTTTGCTTTCTGTTATTGATCTGTTGAGGAGAATTGATATTGGATATGCTATCTCATTAACAGCTATTTGAAGGTATATGACTGAAATGTCCGCAGCTAGGCTTGTTGGTTTGAGTTTACTTAATAGCCTTTTTATATAATCTATGGGAATTGGTTTGAATTGGAAGGTGGTATCGATATTGGTAGCAGGCTTGGGGTTGCTAGTAGTATATGTTGTGGGTTGTTGAACTAATTTTTAAATGGTTTTATGAAATATCTATTAAAGGCTTCTGGAATGTCAGTGCTATCATTTACAGTGGCTGGTGTTGGGGTGGAGTAATGTATTTAGTGCTGCCCAGAGTTTTTGGGTTTGTTTTGGTGTTTATTTTGCAAATTGAAAAAATAGTTTCTTTTGTCTAGTAGAATTTGTTTTTTTTGCTTCATTCCTGAGTTTTTGGAATTTTTGTTTGGTTGCTATGATTTTATTGGCTCTCCACTGATGCCAGGCACCATTTCTTTGGGCTGTTATGGTTCTAGTAGTACTTGTGATCCAGGGGGCTATTTTAATTTTTTGTTTGCTTGTGTCGAGGAAGGGGCATGGGTGTTTAAGATGTTTAGGAGGGTAATGTTAAATGGCTCAACCGCTTCGTCTAGTGGGAGTGTCATTAGAAGATTCGAATTTTGGTATTGTAGTTCAAGACTGAATTTTGTTATGTCAGAGTTTCTTTTGTTTCTAATGTCCCGAATTGGTGGTTCAGAGTTTGTGTGGGATTTGAGTTTTAGTAGGAAGGTGGGCTGGTGGTCACTGAGGTTGTCTGGTAGGAAACCTGCTTGATAGAATGTATTGGAATTGTTTATTAGGGTCCAGTCTAGGAGGCTTTCTTTGCTTGTATTATTACCTAGCCTTGTACTAGAGATAATGATTTGGGAGAAATTATACAGATTTATAAAGTTGGAGGGGTTGGAGCTTGAGCATGTATGCCAGTCTGTTAGTCACCTAGAATTATTGTTTCTTGGGGTAGGCCTTAATTGGTCCAATGTAGAAGGGCTTCTAGGGTAGGGATGTTATTGCCTGGTGGTGTGTACCCTGTTATAATATTCATAGATTTTTTGTTGGCAAGTCCAAGTTAATAAAATGTTTTCTATTTTATTTTTGGATGTGTATGAAGAAATATCTCTAAACGAGTTAAATGGGCTCCTCATAGAATTTATTTGGCCCTTGATCTTTTTTTAAACAATCGAGTCTCACTCAGTGAAATGGACTATTTCAAGGTCCAATATCCTATAACACCTACCATTTTTGGTCTTCCCAAGGTTCATAAATGCTTTGAGGATCCCCCACTGAGGCAAATAGTTGATGCCAAAGGGTCCAAATCATTCTTTATTGCTAAATATATCGATCAGGAGACCAGTAGTGTGTTTATCAATGATCCTGCTTTGTTAAAGGACTCGTGGGATTTTTTTTATCTAATGTCAATGATGGTTTATATAGAGAAGATATTCTTTTTGTATGCATTGATAAAGATTTATATTCCAGCATCCCACATGATACTGGCATTGACTGTTTTTTTCAATATTTAGTGCCTATTCTTGGACATGATAAAAGTTTGGTTATCGGTAGTCTCATGGATTTAGTTTTGCAAAATAATGTCATTAGTTTTGTGGGCCATTTATTCAAGCACATCCAGGGTGTTGCCATGGGTGATGCTTGTGCACCTGTATTTGCCAACATAGTTATGGCCTTTTGGGAAACTCATTTTATTTTTCCTTCTGAGTTCAAAGAGAGTTGGTGTTTGTGTAAACGTTTTATTGATGACATAATTTTTTTTGGGTCGACACTAAGGAAAGACTTGAAGCTTTCTTTGAATTCATCAATTCTTCTACAGATTTTTTTAAGGTTTACAATGTCAGTTGATGCCACACAGGTCAATTTCTTGGATGTCACACTTTCTAAGAACAGGGAATCAGGTAAGTTTGATTCTACATTATATAGGAAACTGACTTTTTCAAATTCTTACTTGCATTTCCAGAGTTGGCATCCTAGCCATCAAAAGAAGGCCATTGTTAAAGCCCAATGTGTCAGATTGTCCAGGATGGATAATCAAGAAAGTTTATTTCTTGAGGAATGCAGTAAGTTATTTGACATGTTTTTGAGGTGGGTTATCCTGAGGATTTTTTTAACTGAAATCTTTACTGAAGTCACAGGGAAGAGATCATCTGGGTTTTATACCCCCCTTCTTGGCAAGTCCCTAGTTCAAGTTGTTAATCCTGTTGATTCTGGTTTGGTATCTACCAACTTGTCTCATGGTAAGGCCTTGATTTTGCCATTTAATTTACAATACAGGGAAATCAAGTGCATCATTAATAAATTTTGGGGGATTTTCAGATGTGATGGGAATATTTCTAACAAACTTGGTGAAAGAACGTTGGTGGTTTATCAAAAGGATACCTGTTTTAAAACTATGATTGAAAGAATTGTCAAATTCATATACAGGTAGAGTAAATAAATGCGGTCACTGTTCTCAGTGTAAATTCATTCTTGTGTACTGAATGCTTTGTACATGGTTATGGTAAATCAAGCACAAGAAGAGATTCAATTGTGATATTAAGGGCATTGTTTATGTTGCTTTGTGCCAACAGTGTACTCGTTTTAACATTGGCAAAACCATCAGTTTAGGTACAGGATTTATCAGCATTATTATGA
Organism: Protopterus annectens; assembly: GCF_019279795.1. Classification (NCBI taxonomy): domain Eukaryota; kingdom Metazoa; phylum Chordata; order Ceratodontiformes; family Protopteridae; genus Protopterus; species Protopterus annectens. Next base: position 333,057,942 of record NC_056743.1, read on the forward strand.
CATTAGTAAAAAGGATGAGCGAAATGCCCTTTATAGACATATAAAGGGTTTTCCTTTGCATTCATTTAAATTTTCTGTTTTAGATAATGTTAATGTTGACCCTAGAGGTGGTCCCTGTGATATTTTTCTTGAATTCCTGGAGCTTAGATGGCAGCTTAGGTGTAATGCTGCACGTTCTCCAGTTCTTAGTGATGTCATTTCAATTGCTAGTCTCCTCAGGCTTAAATCTGTTTGCCATTTAAAAATCTTAAACACATACATTTTTATATATTTGTATTTTGTGTATTGCTCATGTACGTTTTTTATATGTACTTAGGAGCTTTATATATTTAATTATATATATTATACATATATTTTTTATGGTTTACAAGAAATATTTAACATGTATAGGTCATATATTGTGTATGTTTGTATTTGTTAATAAGCATTAGACATTCACTTTATTTTTTGTCTTTATGCATTAAGCACCAATTATTCAATGAATTCATTACTTAGTGCTATTGACTTTAATTGGGCGGGTATTTATATGCTTGTTCAGTGTCTGGTTTGTATTCTGAGGAAGTCCAGCCATTTGGCAGATGAAAGCGCTAAATAAACTTTTTCCTACTGTGTTGGTGTTTTCACAGTTGCCTTTGATATTTCTGGTTTGACTCTTGATATATGTAGACTGTAGTGTTTGGTGTGGGTGGTGTAGTTGGGTGTATGTTTTGATGAGATGGTAATGGTGGTAGAAAGAGTGATGTGATAGGAGGTGTGTAGTGCAAGGGTGATGGCATTGATTGCACACATGTTGAGTGGCTGTAATGGTATGTGTGCAGAAATTAGTGGGAAGAGTGTGTTAATTAGTGGAAGATGTATGTAGTAAATGAGGGTTGGTAGATGGTGTTTTTTAGGTTGTTTTGTGATTAGTTTTGGGGTTAGTGGGAGGAGTGTATAGGTATAAGTTCTGAGGTAGTGTTTGTTAAATCCAAATTGAGATTCCCTATTAAAAAATAATAAGGGGCTCGACTGAATATCACAGGCTGCCATTATCACATTTCTTGGTTCGAAATGTTGGTAAAGTCCCAGCTAGTAAGGTCGCTTTGTAGCCTGAGTAACACCCAAGTCCAACAATTCGTAAAAAAACAGCATTAGTCCCCATTTACAAAAAGATAAAAAAATGGCAATGTGCAGGCATTCACAGAATGATGATAGAATCACCTCTGTATATCTCCTTATGCCGGCAATCGTCTAAAGCCTGATTATCACTCCATACTTTGTGTCTTTTGGCTTTACCCGGTTAGGGGTCGCCACAGCGAAACTCCGGTCCGCTAATGATTGGTAGTGGATTTTTACGTACCGGGTTACCAGCCCTGATGCACAACCTTCAACGAAGGCATGCCCCATTCATGTATGCCTCCACACAGAAGACGCTCTAGCTGAGAATCGAACGGGACAACGTCTTGCTATGAGGCAACAATGCTACCGCAGCACCACCACTGCAGCGATCTGATTATCACTCCATACATGACACCAAAATAGCTGCTGGCAAACTGGCTGTTGATATACATTCATAAGCCCACAAATTAAATTGGTTATATGAAGCCAATATTGTGTATAAGTATATATCATTCATACAAAAATCGCTGAAATTGTTGATGTTCACTTTCATAAACCACTCCAAAAATTTAGAGTAGTATACACGACCAATTATTCCAAAAGGAATAAAGGTCTAAACCGCTCACAGGTACTATGAAATGGTAGAGTCTTCCTCGCGTACATTAATGCTAGACTTTTACTTCTCCTCCTAACGTCTTTATAATAACAAAAGTTCCACTTGGAGAGAAAAACCTTCCAATATGTATGCCACACAGTTTGCAACGACAGTTTAAACAGCCAAACTGCCAGAAAAAAAAAAATAGTTGGCCCAATGCAAAGCAGAGTCTAAACAATATAATATTGATGCAAAAACTGTGATGATAAAGTCCACCTCATATAATTAACTTCGGGAAGTCTGTTGGTATTCCTACAGCAGTGAAGAATGCTCCACCAGTGAAGGCAGTATTCAGAAAAAGGATACCCTTCAAAAGTTTGAGACTCAATAATGCCTGCTCTAAAACTGCTATTATATGGGCTGGTTCTTTATCTGTTACCAGTGCCGCCTTCTTGCTACTAAGGAAACTCTGGATGAAGTATAGTCTCTGAAGATACTGTTTTGAAAGCCAAAACTCAGTGAACCCAAAGCTGGAAAAAAGTCTGTCAGCAGCCGTTGCTCTCGGGCCTCCACAGACTTCTTAAGAGTCCAAACCCATTGCCTTTGATTCTGAGATTTTTCCTGCCTGTTAATAGAAGCTGCCACCTCTTATATGAGCTGACTTTCCCAAGTAATAAAGTTAGCATTTGCAGTCTCTAACATAACGTCTCTCATTATACCTTAAAGGCAAAGCAAATCCGTTCTTCTGAATCTGCAGTTGTAAAATGGCTTGGATCTACTGCAGTTGTAAAATCCATTCTTCTGAATGGCTCGCTCGCTATATAAAGCAAGTCCCATAGCTCCGTTCTGCCTGGACTCTGCTTAACTCTATCATTCTTCCGCGGTTGAAAAATCCATTCTTCTTTCAGTTAACATCTGTAATTTATTCAGAATCACTTCAAAACCTGCAAAACTATAAGCGGCTCAGACTGCGTCTTCACGTCCTCCACTTATGGTTTGTTCAATAAAAAAAAGCAATCAGTCTTCTCAGCTACTTCAACAAATTTTAAATACATTAATTCCATGGCTGTTGACTCCTGACACTCCTACAGTTGAGCTTAAACTACTCCACAGATGGTGCCACTTGCTCACATTCTGACTTGTTGAAGTACGGCCCCCACACCTTCACGAAGCTCTTGGTTTTGCAAAGACAAGCCTTGGTTTCTACTACTAAGCTCCTGGACTTGATTGGAAAGAGTTTGAAGATACCATGCCGTCCCACCAAAAGCTCCAATAACCAAAAAGTAGAAAATACCAGTACAGATGGGCCCTATCAGTCCCACTCCCGGTTGGGGACTGCCACCTTTGGGGGGGCTTCTTTACCAGTAAAACGTCATCTGCAAATAACATAATTTTTTAATTAAGTTGACCATATACATCTATGCCTGATATATTAGAGTTGTGGCATACTAATGAGGCAAATAATTAAATTCCTAAGGCAAACAGGATGGAAGACATCGGACATCCCTGCTTTTGTACCTTTGGTTATTTCAATAGCCTTCGAGGTAAATGGCCCAAGTTTTACATAAGCCAAATTGTTTTTATAAATATTCTTTATTAGCGTAATAAAATTAGAAGGAAATTCAAACAATTCTAAAGCCTTAAAAAGAAAATCCCAGCTCAATGAATCAAAGGCTTTTTCTATATCCAAAGCTACTATTAGAGCTTCTTGGTTGCTTCTGTTTAGAAAATCTGAGTGTTAGAATTCTTTGTATATTGTCATGTGTGTGTCTTTTATAAATGAATCCTGTTTGATCCTCTTTTATTATATGTATCGATTTTTTAATTCTACTAACTAATATTGACATGAAGGTTTTATAATCATTGTTAAGTAGAGAGATTGGCCTATAAGAGTTACACTGTAAAGGGTCTTTGTTTTCTTTTATGAGTGTAATTAAGGAGTAACTCCATGAAATTAGAGTTGTGTTTTGTGAAACAATAATATTACTGAAGATGGAAATCTCTTGTACAATTCATTAATTATTCCATCAATTCCCGGTGTTTTACTTTCCTTTTTTTTTTGAGTAAGTTTTTTTAGGGTTGTTTTTGAATGTCTAACTTTTCTGGTATCGCCTTTACCTTTACTAATTTCAGGTCTAAGTTTGATGTATTAGTTATATGTGAAGTATCATAATGGTCAGAGAAATTGTTTATATGCATCTAGTATATCATTTCTATCCGAAACCTTTTTTTTATTTTTCCTTCCTTCATGTATAATACTTGTAATATTATTTTCAATTGAATGTTTCTTTAATCTTATTGTTAAGTTATGCATATGTTTGGGTGATACTGCGTAAGAACTAAGTTGTAACCTTTCTACAGCTATATTAGTTTTGTAAGTTAGGATTTCACTATATCGTTTGTTTGTCTTCCAATGCTTTTTTATGATTATTTTGTGTGTAAGTAGATGGATTAATAGTGAGAGCTGTAATTTGTTTTTGGATGTTACATAATTCTGATTCCCACTATTTTATCTTGTTTTTATACCATTAAATAATTTTTCCATTTAGATAGGCTTTCAAGGTATCCCAGAGATTAATTACATTTATTTCAGTAGTATAGTTTGTCTAAAAAGAGTTGTACTTCTGAATCTAACCAAGGTTTAAATTGCTTTAATTTTGTAATGTAAGATGGAATTCTTGACATAAAGATTAACTTCTTATAATCTGTATGTATCTTGAGAATTAATGAATTATGGTCTGAAAAGGGATAAGGGATTATGGAAAATTTTATTATTTTTGAATTTAGCTCTTGAGATATGAAAATTGTATCAATTATTGTGTCTCCCAAGTGTGCAGTCTTGGTGTGAAAATAATAATGAATTGTTCACCTTATAACTAAATGTATCAATTAGATTTAAACTTTCTTCCCATTTCTTAAGTAGCTTCCAAATTTATTTTGCTTGTGGTCTCTGATTTATCCAATATACAATTAAAGTCGCCTCCCAAAATCAAATTTCCTTTATATACTCTAGTTATTAGATCCATGTGTTTTCTTATTGTCCCAACCCCAAATACCTGGAAACCAATATATATTTACTAATGTCCATAGTCTCGTATTACATTTTACTATTACTATAGCTAGGAGTCCTTCTTTATTTTCATATTTGTAAATGATTTGAGGCATAGTGACATTTTTTCCCATAAAATTAAAGTTCCCCTAGTCTTTTTCTTATATGAAGAGTGAGATAAGATCATATATTCATTAGGATTCCAGCTAAAAGTGTCATTTGTTTTAAAGTGAGTCTCTTGAAGAAATGCTATGTGTACTTTATTTAATTTCATATATCTTAATAAATTAGATCTTCTCCTTGTATTGTTTAAACCGTTAGTGTTTAAAGATAAAATAGTCAAGTCCATACCCCCGTGTTTAACTTTACATCATATTTGTTTTGTATTATATTTTGTAATATAATTGTTTGTTTTTCTTATCCATTGTACCCATAATATTGTTTTCCTCTGTATTATTGTTAATTTGTCTCTATTCGTATGTACTTGTATGTCTGTTTGGGGCTTTTCCCCTCGGGTCTCCACTGAAAAAGGGTAATTCTTACCCAGCTGGACCAACCCGGTTAACAAATGTAAATAAATATAATAATAAATAAATACCATACCAAATGTATAATGTGTAACTACTGTGTTAATAATTGTCATTGCAGTCAATATTTTAATTTTGGTCATATAACTTAAAATAGAGTTTAGTTCAGGCCAATGAAAAAAGAAAAATGCCAAAATTACTTGCATAACAAGTATATAAATATTTTTGTAAACCCTCTAATGTACATGAAGTGAAATACACTTCCAGTCTGCTAGATGAGAAAAAAAATAATAGATTGCCTACCATAACTTCCCTCATGAAAAAAGAAAGGAAAAAAAAAACTAACCCCTTTCGAGCTCCAGTATACCTTTTCTCTTATCTTGGAGATTTAATATTAGTTATTATTTTCCCTATATAAGTATTAATAATTAATTAATGTATGGAAATGAGTATTGATTTGGTAATACAATTTAAATTTAGATTAGATTAGACTTATTTTTTAGAATATAATCATCCTATCATGCACTACTTCAACCTTTATAAAGTAAAATCTCATTTATAACACAGTAAATGTTGCTTAACATTAGATGTTATGTGATCCTATCTCGCCTACATTCTGACTGATGGGTTCGGAGCTGATCCTCGGCTCCGACTCGGCACGCTTATGCCAAAGAGCGAAGTCTCTTATTGGCTGAGCTTACTATATCCCAGGATGCATCACTACCAGTCCCCCAGATCTCGTTTGCCGCTATCAAGCAAAGACGTGGTCTCGAGCTGGCTGAGCTAAGTAGTGTTTTTTCACTTACTTTCCTGTCAGGGATTTCATAGAATTTCAACAAAAAGCTGTTTTAACGGCTATTTAGTCTTTTTGTGTATGACTGGTTATTTTTGGTGAAGTATTTGTGTGGTGATTGCGACTTTTTTTTCTGACTAGAAGTTCCCTTTCAGTTGAAGGGCCTTCCCCTGTCAGTCACTTTGTCTTCAAGTTCCGTTTTTACTTAAGGGTTCTTGGATCCTTTCTAGTTTTTCTTCTTTGAGACAAAAAAAAGAGAGAGAGAGAAAAGTTTTTTCTCTGTGAGAGTTAGTGTGTTTTGTTTTTGGCTGTTACACTTGATTGGTTGCCATAATGTCACAGGCTCCTAGGCCTTCAGGTTTTAAGAAGTGCAGTAAGTGCAGCTTCAAAATGTCTATTACAGATGACCACTCTCTCTGTGTGTACTGTTTGGGCGCCAAACATTTGCAGGAGTCCTGTGGTGTGTCACGCTTTTCCTCGAGGGTCCTCCAAGAGAGGAAAAATAAACTTATTTTAAAAGGCCTTATTAAACCCTCATTTGAAGAGGCATTAGCTTCCTCTCCTTCTCCTGCTAAAGAAAAGGCGTCTGCTCCGACCAGTCCGTCGGAACCGACCGCCAAAAGACATAGGCAGGCTTCTCCTTCGGCTCCACGGACTTCGGAGCCGAGGTCTGCCTCGATGCCTCCAGCCTCGACTCCTCTGGGTTCGGAGCCGACGGCTGGGGCATCTCACCTTCATCGGCTCCACTGATCTCGGAGCCGATGAAGGTTGTCAGACACTTCCTCCTCGGCACAAGCCCTCTTCGGCACCGATGGAAATTGGTTTGGACACTCCGGCGCCGATAATTGTCGAGTCGATTCGGAGCCGGTCCCCTAGTCCCTTGGAGCCATTGGAGAGGCCTACTTGGACCCATTCGGTCTCTTCCAGGTCATCAAGGATGTCAGATTCGGACATAGACAGGGTGCTCCAAAGACTTTTCCAGTCCCCAGTCTTTCAGAAATTTGTTTCGGCTCCGACCCATTTGGCTTCGGAGCCGATAGCCCATTCCATTGCCATTCCTCCTCCGACCGCCCGGAGCAGGTGCTGATGGAGCCAGTGGAGATCCTAGGGTCGGCTCCGACCCTTACTCCAACCCGCCTTGGGTCCGAGTTTAGCACACGGACTTCTTCGGCCGGACCCGGGGTGACTTGGGACCAATGCTGTCGGTTCCAAGCCTCCCTCGGTGCTTCGGGACTTCCGTCTGCTATCATGGCTCTGGAGACTGGACCCTCCCAGGATTCTGGGGTCCAGCCTTCAGAGCTATGAGGAGTGCCTTGGCCAAGTCTTCTTGGCCATCTCTACGGCTTTACCGGCACCTTCCCTGGGCATGGAGACTGGGTCTTTGGCAGTTCCCCTGTCTCTAGGCAGCGGAGCCCCTGAGGTTACCCCCACTGGGGTTCCCCTCCTCCTGAGGGTCTTTCGAGTTGTCTTCGGAGGAGCCCCCAAGGAAGAGATCGTGCAAGAGGAAGCACGTGGACTCCCCCGATGAGTCTCTTACATCGGACACTGATCTTGATGATGCGGAGGGGTCCCCAAAGTCGTCCTCAGATGATGTCTCATTTGCAGACATTCTAGAGATCCTCAAGCAACGAGGCGGCTGGAATTCCAAACCCCCCTCCGCTGATGAGTCGGTGTTCCTCAAGGCCTTCAGGGCTCAGCCCTCCACCTCCTGGGTGTCTCCGCCCTTCGACGAGCTTCTGGATTTGGTTTGTCGGTGGGCGTGGGAACATCCAGATACTGTGGAACCAGTGCCTTCTCGCCCTAACAAATTTTTGTCTGCCCCACCCGAGAAGGAGTTCTTAACGAAAGGCGTGGCTGTAATGCCATGGTGGTGGCATCTGCTACCCAGCAGGACGTGGCAGAGGCTTCAACGTCCGTCCATCCTCCTAATAAGGAGTCTAGGAGCATGGACCACGGGAAGCGCACCCTGACTTCAGCGGCCTTTACTCTGAGGTCCCTGAATTATTTGGCACATTTCACCAGACTACAGAGGGATCTGGTCAAGGAGCTCTCAGACTCCCTCTCAGGTAACCTACCTGAGCAGCTAGCCCAGTCGGTTAGCTCTCAGTTGGCTATCCTTACCTCGATTTCTAACTCGTCCATGAGGCTCATTTCATATGCGGCAAGGGGCGGGCAGAGCGGCAGGCACAGGCGTGGCTCTACGGAGACAAGCCTGGCTCCATTTGTGTCATTGGAGGCCTTCAAGTCTTCCTTTGCCGACGCCCTTTGATGGGTCCTCTTTGTTTGGACCCAAGGTAAAAGACACTCTTACCCGCTGTGAGCAGGAGGGAAAGACTTTATCTGCCATAGGAGCACGTTATTCCACTCCCTTTCGGCCTTATCCCAAGGCTAAAAGAGGAGGGAAGATGTGGTTCCGCAAATCACAGAAATTCTTTCCTCAACAGCAGGAAGATTCCCCTTCCAGAGGCAGAGGACGGGGAAATTTTTCTGGGAGACGCCGTCCCAGAGGTGGCAGAGGCCCCCGCAACACTGGAGACCGCGAGTCCTTTCGTGGCTCTTCAGCCTCCCACACTCCATGAGGGATTGCCCGGCTGTGCTGCTCCGGAGCCAGTCAGGTGCCATTTTGCCAAGCACCTAAAAGCCTGGGAGTCTATTACTCAGGACAGATGGGTGCTTTGGATTATTGCCGGAGGTTACACCATTCCCTTCACACACTCACCCCCACCGTCCAAAAAAATCCCGGACCCACCACTCAGTCAAAGGGAAATTGCAGCCGTAGAAGATTCAAAGCTGCTAGAAAAAGGAGTCATCCAACCGGTCCCCACAGACCAGATCGGATCCAGAAATTACTCAAGGTTCTTTTTAGTGCCAAAAAAGACAGGGGACCCGAGACCCATTTTGGATCTCAGCAAACTAAACCAGTCCGTCATGAAGTCCAAATTCCGAATGGTCACTTTACAATCCATTCTCCCATTGTTGGAGAAAGATGTTTGGATGTGCTCCATAGATCTCAAGGACGCCTATTATCACATACCGATACATCAGGCGTCCAGGAGGTATCTGCGCTTCAGCCTGGGAGACAGTCATTTCCAATTTTGTGCTCTGCCCTTTGGTCTCACCACAGCCCCCAGGGTGTTCACCAAGTGTTTGGCAGTAGTGACTGCTCACCTGAGGAGTCTCGGATTCCAAGTGTTTCCCTATCTGGACGACTGGCTCCTGACTGCCACCACCAGGCATCTACTACTAGAGAACTCCCTGGGTGCTTCCCTGGGAATTACATTCAACTGGTCAAAGTCTGTCTTGCTGCCTTCTCAGCGCATAAGATTCATAGGAGCAGAGATAGACTCAAAATTAATGCGAATCTTCCTTCCTACCGAAAGGATACAAACATTACAAGATCAAGTCCGAGCCCTGCTTCTAAGATCCAAAGCCCCAGCCAGGATGGTCCTGCAACTTTTAGGTTCAATGTCTGCCACGGTTCTCCTAGTTCCTCTGGCAAGATTGCACATGAGGATTCTTCAGTGGCTGTTATCGACACAATGGTCTTTTCAGGATCTCCCCCTCAGTCATCACATACTGATTACAGAAACGTGCAAACGGGACCTCCGCTGGTGGCTTCTGCCATCCAATCTGAATCAGGGAAGACCTTTTGTTATACCCCCTCCGGTGGCCACCTTGACAACGGCTGCCTCCCAGACGGGGTGGGGGGGCATTGTCTGGGCAGGTCAGTTCAGGGTTCTTGGCTTCCAAACGAAACATTTCTCCATATCATTGTGTTGGAAATGAGGGCTGTACTTTTATCCCTACAAGCCCTCCACAAGTTTCTCCCTCAAGGCATTATCGCCATCCACACAGACAACATGTCAGTGGTCTGGTATCTAAACAAACAAGGAGGGACCAGCTCTTACCCCCTTTGCAGAGAGGCCATGAGGGTGTGGGAATGGGCAGTGGCTACCAAGCGCTTCCTGGTGGCGACCCACATTCCAGGAAAATCCAATGTATTGGCAGACAGACTGAGCAGGACTATTCTCTCTCCTCACGAGTGGTCTCTGAACGAAACAGTAGCAGCTCAGATTTTCAAAGATGGGGATTCCGTGCTGCGACCTGTTTGCAACACCACGAAACATGAAGTGCAAAGGTTCTTTTCCTTGACCCCGTCAGGGAGGCAGCTACGGATGCTCTAGTCCAACCTTGGCCAACAGGACTGCTTTATGCTTTCCTCCGATTCCACTCCTCCCCAAAGTCATCCAGAAAGCTTCCCAATTTGGGTCCACAATGATTCTAATTGCTCCATTGGCCTTGTCAGGTATGGTTCCCCTACCTACAGAAATATACTCTGGACGGTCCTTGGTTCTTGGATCTAACTCCGGACCTTCTGGTTCATCAGTCGGGACAACAGCACCAGTCCCTTCACACTTTGAAATTAACAGCTTGGCTCCTCCACTTCCGACTTTAGTCAGAAATCACACCTTGGACCCGGAAGTTATTCACATTTTATCTTCAGCCCACAAACCCACCACTAAGAAATTGTATCACAGTAAGTAGAAGAGGTTTGCTATCTGGGCTCAACTCAGAGGCTTAGACCCTATTACTGCCCCGATACCAGAGGTCTTGAAATTTTTAACATCCTTGTTTAATCAAGGATCTTCAGTCTCTACTATTAAAGTCCAACTAGCAGCTATCTCCAAATTTCACGATTCCATAGACCCACCGTTGATGAGCAGCAGATTATGTAAAACTTTCATGAAAGGTGCTGTGCTTTTAAGACCCCCAGTTTTTCATCCGGGGTCTTGATTTGGTACTTCGTGCCTTAACATCTTCCCCCTTTGAACCAGCTGCTACATGTGAGTTGAAATATCTGTCTTGGAAAACTGCCTTCTTAATTGCAATTACCTCTGCAAGAAGAGTTTCATAACTTCAAGCCCTATCTATCAAACCACCGTACTTGATTTTTCACAAGGATAGAGCATCACTTAGACCTAATCCATCTTTTGTCCCAAAAGTTTGCTCTAATCTCTGTCTCCAACAATCTTTAGAGCTACCAGTTTTCTTTCCAAAATTTTCAAACAAAGCGGAATACACCTTCCATACGTTGGATGTTCACAGGCAATTGCGCTTCTATCTAGATAGGACTCAGCAAATTCGGAAAACAGATCAATTGTTTGTGTCCTTTTCAGATAATAAACTGGGTAAAACCATCACTAAAGCTACTATTGCCAAATGGATCAGAGATTGCATAACTCAAGCTTATTCCTCTTCAAATAAGCAACTTACAACATCTGTCAAAGCTCACTCTACTAGAGCTATGGCTACCTCTATTGCATTCCATTCCAAGCTCGCTATTTCTGAAATTTGTGCTGCGGCTACTTGGTCCAACCCGCACACTTTCATTTCCCACTATAAATTGGATGTGGCATCTAAAGGACGAGCATCATTTGGTTCCACGGTACTCAGGAGTGTTTTCCAGTGAGCCACCCAGGATTTAGGTGCTAGGACGCTGTCCCATCAGTCAGAATGTAGATAGGATCACATAACATCTTTTAGTTATGTACTCACCATAACTTCAGATGTTTGGGATCCATCACATTCCTATACCCACCCTCCTTCCCCCTGCCTTGGAGATCAGAAGAGATTGAACGGTTTGGGTTCTACTGTTTTTTATCTTGTATCATCTGTCAATGTTATATAAGCAGTGCATGCGTGTGTGCATGTATGCGGACAAACTAGATCTGGGGGACTGGTAGTGGTGCATCCTGGGATATAGTAAGCTCAGCCAATAAGAGACTTCGCTCTTTGGCATAAGTGCCGAGCCGAGGATCGGCTCCGAACCCATCAGTCAGAATGTAGGCGAGATGGATCCCAAACATCTGAAGTTATGGTGAGTACATAACTAAACGTTCTCTTTAGCCTGAGAGTAGTATGTGTACATATTAATAGTCTCCAATATTCTGATATGACCAATATACTAAAAATTGTCAGATAAACACTCTACTGCATACTAAAAATATGTTATAAATGAGTGAAGTAGATTTAGAAATGTATCAATAAGTGAAGATAAATACGGACAAGTCTACTCAGAACACTTGAATCATACTACAAAAACTATAGTCCATAGAATGAACCCTTAGAGTTGTGTTCACTAGAGATGATAATGTAAATTTGTTTGAACAATACATGTCATAAATCTCTACATATCACTCACATGCTTTCAATTAGAGACAAATGAAAGCATAACCAGAGTCAGTTTATTTTATGTCCACCCATGAATGTAGTTGTGACAAATTAAAAGAAAAAATGAAGCAGGGCAACATTAGACAATAGTGATCACTCGATGATGAAACAAAAGCAATTTGCCCTGATAAGTGGCCATATGGGTGAGCAATTTATAAACTGCTTAATATGAATGCATAGTTATAATATCAATACATATTTTGAGAGTATCATTACAGAATATTGAACAAAATTGCTAGTCAAGACAGAGCATTACTGAAGCTGTTCTGCACAGCCACAGTTCCTTAGAACCTTTATAATGGAGTGTTTATCAAAGACTGTGTCATGCAGCAAGATATAAGTGTAGGTAGACTCCCTTCCCTGTTATTAAATTGTTAAAAGTAATGACACTCTTAAAAAAAAAAAAAAAAAAATACAAAACCTATTAAGCTGAACAGTAAGAAATCTCTCTATCTCATATCTATTTAATTTGTGTTCTACTTGAATTTCTCATTAAGAATTACAATTTATAAATCTGTCTTATTTTACTACTGAAGTAGTAGCAAAAGCAGACCGTGAACACATTTTCTTTTTTTTTAAACAATTTTAAAGAAATAAATATAAGCAATTACATGTTCTTTTAACATAAAGATATTTACAGTTCAAAAAGTGTTCACATAAGCATTCACATAAACATGTTTAACAAATAAAGTGAAATTACTAAAACTACAAAGACATCCACTGAATATCATTGCCGCCTAGTATTTGATTATTCCATATATATAACACGGAGAGAGGTTGAAATTTGATTTATATGATGATATTGTCAATCTCTTTTCAACAAATTCTGTAGATTAACCCATATATGATAATTATAAGTTTTTCTAGATGTCCTGGTTGCAATCTGCAATTGACAAACTTCCATTAGAATTTTCTTAAAATCATTATAAGAAGGAGGGAATTCAGTTATCCAGTTCCTTGTTAGTTTTCCTGGCTCCTGCTATTATTGCCCAAAGTAAGGAATGTTTAACTTTTTTTACACAACCAGGCATGGGTGTATTGAAGAGCACTAATGAATTGGTCAAAATAAAATTATCTGTGAGTATTGCTTGTAGGAGTTCTATAATGTTTTCCCAAAATACACAAAGCAGGGCAGTCAAACATATGGTTCCAGTCAATGTTTGTGTTAGACTTACATCTGTTGCAAATATTTAGTTTACCATTAATTTTGTTCATTAGTTGAGGGTTGTAGAAGGATCTGTATAAAAATCTCCAGGAATATATTTTCCATTTAAGTGAAAGTGTTGTTTTCCCTGCAGATTCTAATATATTTGTTTTATCTAGATCTCTTGGAAGTGTGTTATTAACTGTATAACAATGGTTCCAGAAATTAGCAGGACAACAATATGTTTATTCTCTGTCTGTATATAAATGCCATGTTGTCTGAATAAATTTGTTTATGTTGAATAACTGAGTTAAAGAAATCTAGCAGTATACTAGTGACCCATTTATTAGCAGAAGTGATCAGGTCCATCTTATTTTTTAAGAATAGTCTGATGTATTGTATGTTAAGCCATAGGGAGTTGTCTAACTACTGTTCACTTATTAACTGATCTACATCCTTCACCCTATCATCTGTAATAAGTTGAAACCAATACAAAATACCTTTTTGTTTACGCAAGGTAATTTTATCTATATCTGAAGATTGTAAGGATTCTTTAGTAAAGGTTATCAGGAAAATTGTAAAAAAAAAAAGTTCCTTGTACTTAGTGTGTTTAAATATAAAGTTTCTAAACTTTATTAATATGTTGTGTAAGTAGCTAAATGAAAGTTTGGGTATGCTGTGTAACATGAAGTAATCTTTATATAGCCATAATATTGGGGTATTTATTAATTCTAATTTGTATGGCTGTGGCTTCAATATTAATAGCATAGCTGATGATTCCCAGAATATTTTCCATTTGGTCTGATATGGTGTATCTAAAAGTTGTGCTACGGACCTAATAATAGCTGCATTAGAATAAAGGTTCAAATCAGGAAAGGCTGTGCCCCCTTTGTTCTAACTATGAAGGTAATGTTTGAGTGCTATTCTAGGTTTCCTGGGAAACCAAAAAAACTTTAGTAACAGAGAATTGATCTTATTAATGAAAACTTTACTGGGAAGTATTAAAATAGATTGTATAATATAGAGAATTTTAGGAGGGATTATCATTTTAATGATAGTTAACCTTTCCTCAGTTGTAATTATAATTGTATTCCATTTTGTTAATAAAGTTTGAATATTTACATAACATCTATTATAATTTAGTTTTGTGATTAATTTAATATCTTTAGCAAGAATGATGCCCAAATATGTAATTTGATCTGTGATGTATTTGTTAGTGTCTTTGTTAATGTTTCTCATTATTGTTTAAATAGATAGGTAGGATCTTAGTTTTATCATTATTGAGTGTCAGTCCAGATATAAATTGAAATGTGTTAACAGCTTCAAATAAGGCTGTTATGGAGGAATTATTTCCTTTAGTAGTGATGAGCACATCAGCAGCAAATAACTGAATTTTACAAGTTATTTCGTCACTAATTTCCAAACCTATGTTATTTCCTCGTATATCGTTAGCCCATGGTCCCATAATGAGAGTAAACAATAAGGGAGATAGGGGGCAGCCTTGTTTTGTTCCTTTAGTGATGGGTATTTGAGTCAATATGATCCAATTTTGATATAAGCCAGAGTGCCTTTATAAAGGTGTAATAGTAAATTAATAAAATTATCTGAAAAGTTTAAACATTGTAATAATGTGAATAGATAATACCAATGTATTGAATCGGATGCTGAGTTAATGTCAAGACTAACCAGAGACAATTTTTTTTTCTTTCTGTGAATAATCAATTAAAATAAGAGACCGTTTGATGTTATCATATGTACTTCTATTAGTTACAAAACCTGTTTGGACATTAATTAACTGGGGTAATTTTTTTAGTCTATCAGCATAGATGTTCATAAACATTTTGTAATCAATATTTAAGAGTTATGGGGCCTATATGACGTACATAATTTAGGGTCCTTACTAGATTTAAGAATGGGCGAAATAAAAGTATGTGTCCAGGATGGGGGCAAAATAATGTAATTCTGGGCTATATGGAATACATTATATAGTAAAGAAATAGCTGTTTTAGGCATGATTTTATACAATTCAGGTATGATGCCATCATTGCTTTGTGCTTTGTTCGGTTTAAGTTAGTTAATTTGAGTTTGTCCGCTAAAGATATGTTTATTTATGATTTCTGACTGTTTGAGTGTGACATACAGGTTTTTTTTTTTATGTTTTGTTTTGTCTTATCTAATGGTTGAATGATCTGAGATGTTTGTTTTATGTGAAAATGTCTAAATTCATCAATTATGTCATGTATATTATAAACCTTTTTCTTTTTTCTAGACAAATGTATTTAATATGATTGATTGTTGATTCTTTCTGTTTTATTTGCAAGATTAGTTAAATGTTTCGGGTTTATTGAATAGGCTAGGAATTTAAAATTCTCTAAGGAAATCATAGTCTTATGATGTAATATTGCACTGTTATTCTTCCTTAGTTTTATTTATTTCATCTCTAATATTCTTAGATGCGGACTTGTCATTAATTTTAAGATGTAATCTATTTAATTTGTTTTTATTTTTTTTTAAATCTTTGTCCCAGGACTTCCTTTTGTTATAATACTATTTATTTATTTCTCTGTATAAGTAAGCTTTTAATGCATCCCATACATAAATGTCAGAGTTGGATGCTAGATTGATTTTTATAAAATTTTGTGTTTCTTCAAAAAATGTTTTAAATTCTTTTAATAGAGTTATATATGCAGGTATTCTTATATGAGTCATAGGGGTGTCATTTAAATAAAGCTCAAATATAATTGTATTATGATCTGAAATAGGGCAAGACACAATCTTGGTGTTTTTTAAATCATTTATTTGTGTGGATATGATTACCCTATCTATTCTAGAGTATGATTTGAATCTATTAGAATAGAATGTAAATTGAGGTGAGCTCAAGTCTGTGTAGTCATGAATATCTTTTAGATGATATGTATCCATGAATTGTATTCGTTGTTTAGCTTGTGAGGTTATGTTCCTTTTCCCTGAAGTGCTAGAGTCCTTTTCATTTAAAACGCAGTTAAAACCCCCTGCCATAATAATATTACCCTCAGAATGAGATGCAATTTGGTTCAATTGTTGTTTAATGGTACTGGTTCCAATGCCTGGTAACCAATAGATGTGAGTGTTCAATCTCGCCGTTTGTTCTTACACCTGGGTTCGGAGCCGATCCTCGGCTCCGTGTCGGCCGCTTGACAAAGCTCTGCATCGAGAAGAAGCTCGAGACCAACCTAACTCCCACAATTCCCCTCTGCCTTTACCTCAGATCTAGTTTGCCGCTGCAAAGATCGCATCATTTTGATGAGCTCGGACCACCTTAAAGCTAAGATTGATTATTTCTTATAATTCTTTCATTAGTTTTTTGTATTCAAATATGTCAGATTGAGTGTTTGTATGTGTGAGTAGTGTATCGAGGGTTTCTCGGTTCCGTATATAAGTTTTATTACTTTTATATACTTTTGAGTTCCCTCGGGGCCTACCCCACCCTTAACTGGATTTGACTACTGGATGTGGCTTAGGTTTCAGGATTTGGCTATTTACTGGCTTTGACTTATTCTCTGGATTTGACATTAATTACAGGATTGTACACTGTTTTCTGGTTTTATTACCATGTCAGAAAAAGCTAAATCTGGCTTTAAACGTTGCCAATGTGGACAGAAGATGTCTGTCACAGACAATCATAGTTCCTGCGTCTACTGTCTTGGCCCTCTCCATCTGCAGGAAGACTGCTCTATCTGTCATTCATTCAGTGAAAGGGTCATGACAGATAGACGCAGAAAACTTATGGATAGGGGTCTTCTAAAACCTACTTTCCAAGAGGCTCTGGATGCATCAGACCAGGCATCTAAATCCTCGAAGGAATCGAAGACGTCGGAGCCCAAGTCATCGGCTCTGAGCTCTTCATTCAAAGTTCGATCACCGGTTCCACAGACTTCGGGGCCGAGTGTTGAACTGTTGTCAGTTACCAAGCCTCGAGTCTTGGAACCGGTGACGGAGCTTCCTCCTCCTGCACTTTTGAGGTCGGCTCAGTCTTCGATTCCTTCAACGTGTTCTTCCAGGCCCCTCTCCGACACCGATGTGGACCGCGTGGTGCAGAAATTGATGGAGAATACTGCCTTGTCCAAGCTCATCTCTGTCTCCTCCCAGCTGGTGTCGAGACTCGAAGGCCTTCCCTTATCTCCACCTGTTCCTCCTCCGAGGCCTATTCAGTCTTCGGAGCCGGGAGAGGCTGACCTGCTGATTGTGGAGCCCTCTGTTCCAGAGCCGTCCCTTTCTCGGTCGGTACCGTTCACCTCGACTCCGTCGGATCCAGTACTGGAGTCTCGGAGCCGAAGATCCATCCTTGGTTCCGGGACTGAGAGTCGGACCGATGTTTCGTTCCGACACTCCTCTCGGGCCTCGGCTCGGATCGACTCGCCCGCCCTCGGGTTCGATGCCTTCGGTACCTGTCTCGGGATTCTTCCGACTTCTTCGAACCGGGGATACCTCACTCGGGACCCGGGGCTTCGAACTCATGAGGAAGGTGTTGTCTGTTCAGACAACCACTTCAGCAGATACAGCTTCTCCTTCCCATAAAGGGCCGTTATCCTCCTCTGCACCCACGGCCACGCCCAAGTGTCGAGCACCAGTGTCTCAGCCACCCCTAGAGGGTGCCCCTCTTCCTCGGAGGCTTCTTCGGATGCCCCGAGGAAGTTCCGAGGAAAAGATTGTGTAAGAGGAGACACTTAGATTCTCCACAAGAATCATTGACATCGGACACTGACTTAGATGAGTCAGAGGGGTCCCCAAAGTCACCCTCGGAGGATGTCTCCTTTTCTGACATCCTGGTGATCCTAAAGCAGAGAGGTGATTGGCAATCCCTTCCCCTTCTGAGGATGAGTCAGTCTTGCTGAAGGCATTCGGTGCTCGCCTTCCTCCTCCTGGGTCACTCCGCCTTCGATGAGTTAATGGAGCTGATTGCTCGAAGGGCGTGGGAGACACCTGACACGGTGGAGCCAGTCCCTAGAAAGCCTAACAAATTTATTACTGCCCCCCAAGATAAGGCTTATCTGACAAAGGGAGTGCCAGTGGACGCTATGGTGGTGGCAGCAGCCACGGAAAAGGAGATGTCGGAATCTTCCTCATCTGTCCATCCGCCTAATAGAGATTCTAGGACTATGGACAGATATGGGAAGCGCATTTTTAGTTCAGCGGCTTTTTCTATGCGATCCCTGAACTATTTGACCCACTTTACACGGCTACAGAGGGATCTAATCAAAGAGTTGGGAGATACCCTCCAGGGTACTACAGATGCTACTGTCTCAGAGAAGGTTACAGCACATCTCAATACCCTTACTTCTATTGTTAACTCATCCATGAGGCTGATCTCATATGCAGCCGAAGGATCGAGTAGGGCAGCAGCTTCAGCGATTGCTCTTCGTAGGCAGTCCTGGATGCGCTTATGTTCATTTGCGGAAGCCTTCAAGTCTTCCTTTACTAACGCCCCATTTGATGGTGCCACTCTCTTTGGCCCTAAAGTAAAGGAGACCCTTACCCGGTGTGAGCAAGAGGGAAAGACTCTGTCTGCTGTCGGAGTCCGTTTTTCCACCCCATCCAGACCGTACCCCAAGGGGCAACGAGGTGGAAAGATGTGGTTTCAAAAACCCAGGGTTCTTTCCGGCACAGGGTGATACCCTCCAGAGGCAGAGGAGGGGTAGAGGTGGAAGACGCCGCCTGGCGGCAGAGGGGGTTCGCAAAACCAAGGTGACAGGGATACACTCCCCGGGAAACCTTTTCAGCACTCCTGAGAGGAGGCCCGACTGTCCTGCTCTGGAGGCAGTCGGGGGTCGCTTAGCTTTGTACCCACAGGCCTGGCAAAATCTTACATCGGACAATTGGGTAAAAAGCGTTGTTACCAGAGGCTACAAAATTCCCTTTCTATTGCCCCCAATTCCACAGAAAAGACTTCCAGATGTGCCGCCCCATCTGCGAGGCCCTGCAGCTACAGAAATTTCAAAGTTGCTAGGAAAAAGAGTCATCCAACCAGTCCCAGCGGACCAAAGAGGATTCAGAACTTACTCAAGGTTCTTTTTAGTTCCAAAGAAGACAGGGGACTGGAGGCCAATTCTGGACCTAAGCAAACTCAATACCTCTATCAAGAAAGAAAAGTTCCGAATGGTCACGCTTCAATCGATCCTTCCATTCTTAAAGAAGGATGACTGGATTTGCTCAATAGATCTAAAGGACGCATACTACCACATCAAAATGGCCAGGGCGTCCAGGGATCACTTGCGCTTCCGGCTGGGAGCCAGTCACTTTCAGTTTCGAGCCCTGCCCTTTGGTCTGACCTCAGCTCCCAGGGTCTTCACCAAATGTATGGCAGTGGTAGCGTCTCA
The DNA here is from genome assembly GCF_019279795.1 of Protopterus annectens. Taxonomy (NCBI): domain Eukaryota; kingdom Metazoa; phylum Chordata; order Ceratodontiformes; family Protopteridae; genus Protopterus; species Protopterus annectens. The sequence goes on from NC_056743.1 coordinate 333,077,735, forward strand.
CTTGAGACGCCTCGGATTCCAGGTGTTTCCGTATTTGGACGACTGGCTCCTTTCTGCCACCACCGAGCCGACTGATTCAGGCCAGGGATTACACACTACAGCTTTGTGTTCATCTCGAATTTCCGTAAATTTCGAAAAGTCCTTACTACAGCCATCACAGCATATCTCATTCATAGGAGCAGAATTGGATACGCAGTGCTTAATTCTAAGGCTTCCCCAGAAAGGATAGCATCCCTGCAAAATCATATATCTCTTCTTCTCTCTTCCAGAAAGTCCCCAGCGAAACTGGTTCTGAAGGTTTTGGGCCTCATGGCAGCTTCTCTCATTGCCATACCCTTGGGAAGACTGCATATGAGAGTTCTTCAATGGCTTCTGTTTGCACAGTGGTTGTTCCAAAAGCTACCCCTGACACACGAGATCTACATTACAAACATATGCAAGTCGCACCTGGCTTGGTGGCTTCGAACTTGCAATCTCTCCAACGGAAGACCCTTTGTGCTACCCACTCCAACAGCAACAGTGACCACAGACGCTTCCCTGATAGGGTGGGGGGGCATCTTTCAGGGACAGACAGTCCAAGGCGAATGGACCAATTTGGAATACAATCTGCATATCAATGTTCTGGAGTTGAGGGCAGTGTTCCTAGCGTTGCAACACTTTGCTCCCCTTCTTCCTCTAGGGACAATTGCAGTCCAGACGGACAACATGTCTGTAGTCTGGTACATAAACAAGCAAGGGGGAACCAAGTCCTACCAACTATGCAGAGAGGCCATGAGAATCTGGCAATGGGCGGAGTCCACGGGTCGCTTTCTGATAGCAACGCACATCCCGGGGTTATCCAACGTCATAGCGGACAGGTTGAGCAGAGCCATCCTGTTACCTCACGAGTGGTCCCTCAAACAGTCAGTTGCAAAGAAGATTTTTCGCAAGTGGGGCCAGCCTTCCTGCGATCTGTTTGCGTCTCCAATGAACGCCAAATGCAGGAGCTATTTTGCCCTATTACCCCTCCAGGGAAGTCCCAAGGGACGCTCTGGTTCACGATTGGCCCCGGTCTTCTGTACGCTTTTCCTCCTGTTCCCTGATTTGAAATTTCTACAGAAAGCCAGCAACCTGCAAAGGACAATTATCCTCATTGCCCCATTCTGGCCTCGTCAAATATGGTTTCCCTTTCTTCTAGCACACCAAATGCGGGAACCCTGGATCCTGGACCCAGAGCCGGATCTGCTGACCCATTCGTCAGGAGCTCTCCACCCGTTGCTTCTCTCCCTCAAACTAGCAGCTTGGCTGCTCCGCTTCCCTTCTTAGCCAGGTCTGATCTTCTATCTCCTGCAGTTCAAAATATCCTGGTGGCTTCTCATAAAGCATCCACTACGAGGACTTACACCAGTAAATGGAAGCGTTTTGTACATTGGGCAACTACACAACAACTGGATCCCTTAGTAGCTCCTCTGAATAAGGTCTTGGAGTTTTTGACCGAATTGTTCCACCAAGGGGCTTCTCCTGCCACTTTGAGAGTGCAATTAGCTGCCATATCAAACTTTCATGTGGGAGAAAGTGGGGCTCCTATTATGGCTCACAGGCTTTGTAAGGCTTTTCTAAAAGGATCTTTCCACATTAGACCTCCAGTTAGAACTCCTACTTCACCTTGGAACTTGAACCTTCTTTTGTCTCAGCTGATGCTACCACCTTTTGAACCAGCCTCTTCCTGTCCTTTGAAGTTTTTGTCATGGAAGACCCTTTTTCTGGTGGCTATCACATCGGCCAGGTGGGTATCGGAGCTTCAGGCTCTTTCAGTTCAACATCCTTATTTGATTTTTCACCGACAGAGTTTCTCTTCGCACTAATCCATCCTTTCTTCCCAAAGTCTGCTCCGTTAATAATATTAATCAGTCCATTGAATTGCCCACATTTTTCAAGAATCACTCTAATAAATTGGAATATATGTTACACAAGTTAGACGTTCATAGACAACTCAGATTTTACTTGGACAGAACAAAGGATCACAGGAAAACAGACAAGCTCTTTGTGGCCTTCTCAGACAACAAGATGGGTATGGCGGTTACAAAATGAACCTTGTCTAAATGGCTTACTGACTGTATTATTTTTGTCTACACTGCCTCTGAGCAAACTTTACCTGTCAAGTCCAAAGGGCACTCTACAAGATCAGTATCTACATCCCTGGCTCATGCAGCTCGCCTACCGTTAGACACTATTTGTGCGGCTGCTACTTGGTCTAAACCACATACCTTCATTTCTCATTACAAAGTGGATAGGATTTCTAGGGACAGGGCAACCTTTGGTTCCACTGTGCTCAGGAACGTTCTCCCTTGAGTTCCTCAGGAACACGGAGCTAGGGACGCTACCCAGGTGTAAGAACAAACGGCGAGATTGAACACTCTCACATATAGAAGTTATGTCCTTACCATAACGTTCCATGTGGAGTGTTCATCTCGCCTTTGTTCTTACATTCCCACCCTCCCTCCCTCAGGAAGAACGTCCAATTTAGGTGCCTGGTTTGTTCTCCGGCTTCTGCCTTGATCAGTTGTTGTACTATGTAAATACGTGTTTGTTGTTGGTATGAAAGTGTTGTGCTCTCTTCTGTTCTCTGCTGGTTTGCTTGCAAACTAGATCTGAGGTAAAGGCAGAGGGGGATTGTGGGAGTTAGGTTTGTCTCGAGCTTCTTCTCGATGCAGAGCTTTGTCAAGCGGCCGACACGGAGCCGAGGATCGGCTCCGAACCCAGGTGTAAGAACAAAGGCGAGATGAACACTCCACATGGAACGTTATGGTAAGGACATAACTTCTATTTATTTACTAAAGTGAAAAGTTTTGATGGTACTGGTTCCAATGCCTGGTAACCAATAGTTATTTACTAAAGTGAAAAGTTTTGTATTTATTTTAATAGTCACCAAGCACAACATCCGTTTATCATCTTGATAAGATTTAATAATTCTAGGTAAAGGGTGAGTTTTATTTATTTTGATAAGATTTAATAATTCTAGGTAAAGGGCGAGTTTTATTTATTTTGATAAGATTTAATAATTCTAGGTAAAGGACGAGTTTTATTTATCTTGATAAGATTTAATAATTCTAGGTAAAGGGCGAGTTTTATTTATCTTGATAAGATTTAATAATTCTAGGTAAGGGACTAGTTTTATTTATCTTGATAAGATTTAATAATTCTAGGTAAAGGGCGAGTTTTATTTATCTTGATAAGATGTAATAATTCTAGGTAAAGGGCGAGTTTTATTTATCTTGATAAGATTTAATAATTCTAGGTAAAGGGCGAGTTTTATTTATCTTGATAAGATGTAATAATTCTAGGTAAAGGACGAGTTTTATTTATCTTGATAAGATGTAATAATTCTAGGTAAAGGACGAGTTTTATTTATCTTGATAAGATGTAATAATTCTAGGTAAAGGGCGAGTTTTATTTTACTTGATAAGATGTAATAATTCTAGGTAAAGGGCGAGTTTTATTTATCTTGATAAGATTTAATAATTCTAGGTAAAGGGCGAGTTTTATTTATCTTGATAAGATTTAATAATTCTAGGTAAAGGGCGAGTTTTATTTATCTTGATAAGATTTAATAATTCTAGGTAAAGGGCGAGTTTTATTCCAGGGAATTGCTGCTACTCTTTTCTTTTTAGAAAGTTCAGAACTGGCAGTGACTATATTTATTAATATTTAAAAAGTTGATATTTTCTTTTAAAAGATGTGTTTCTTGTAGAAATAGGTTTGATTTGTGTATATTTAAGTATTTAAGTAACCCTCCTCTTTTAACAGGGTTATTCAGACCACTTATGTTGATTGATAAACCTTTTAGTGAAGTCATAATATGTCTATAAATGAGTAAGAAATTCTTGTGATTTGTGTGTTATCTTGATTGTTTTATATAATCCTCTCCAAAATATTTATGTAAATTATAGTCTTTGTCTGCTACCATATGATATACTGTATGTGTTATACAATTCTTGCAACTTATAATTATATGCATTTGATTTAAGATGGATGTCAGGAAGAACTTATTAAGAAAATTGAATGTAGTGTAAATGTGATAAACAAATGGGGTAGCTACCCGCCTGGAGGTTAAACTCCTTGTCCCAGTGACATCTGTCACTCGGATCAAACCCCTACCCAGCAGCAGCAAAAAAGTTTCCACTGTATATAAATGTGAGATAGGTAAAATAATAACTTTATATATATATATATATATATATATATATATATATATATATATATATATATTTACATTTTCATTAAAGCAAGTCGAACAGATCTGTAATCATTGTAACTCATCTGATACTACTTGTAACAAAATGTCATTCGGAATAAATCTCTAACTGTAGCAACTAAACATAACCTTCTCTATATATGAATGTTAAACATACAAAATATTAACTCTATATATGATTGCATATTCATTAATACAGGTAAGGCATAGTTATAATCAGTGCAACTCAAGTATTGCTTAAACCATTTTGTCATTCAGAACTGACCTTTAAACAACAGCAACAAAACATATCTTCTTTGTATATAAAAATTAAACAGATTAAATAATAACTTCATATGTGATTATATGGGTCTACCTGAGATGGTCGACAAGCCATTTGATCGACTTTTATTTGGTCGACAATTCATTTGGTCGACAGGCTGATTTGCCCCCCTCCCCAATGTTGTGCAACCCTGGAGTTCGCCCCCCACATAAAACTGCTTGTCGACCAAATGAAAGTCGATCATATGGCCTGTCGACTATGTGATAGGGATCCGATTATATATACCTTAAAACTGGTCTGAAATCTATGAAAGCAGCTTTCTGATATAGAAGCCTGTCAATTGAAGTTACTAATAGCCATTTAACACATATGCTATATATTGGTGTAATATTTAAAACAAATCAATACGATTATCAGAGTGAAAAGTCAGGTGACACCTTAAGCACTTGTGATAGAAAATGCCATCATGCATTAAGTGAGCTTATTTTAACCCATATTTTTTTCTATCTAGCTATCATCCTCTGAATGGAAAATCAATTGTAAGTTGTAATAAGATTAGTTTATCCTGTTAAGTAAGGCACAATATAAATAACATGGGACTTTTAACAAAAATGCACACTTTTCCCTTTTCCTTCCCCTTCAGTTCACCATAAACATAAATAAAAATAAGATAATTGAAGAATCAAACTGAATCCAAATGGTGTAGTCATCAAGTTTAAAATACATTTGTAAAGTAAATACAACCTTTCCCAACGTTTCTGATGCTTTTTCAACGAAATTACATGTACTGACTTCCTGGTTGAGCAGGTCGACTAGCTCTGATGTCATCAAAACGCATTGCGATGTTGTGGAGTTCATTCGAGAATGCAGAGAAGATTTTTAGTGAAAATAAGGTAGTTCATGAAGAAATAAGCTCGTGGACATCAAGCTCGAGCTTCACAAAGTCTCTGGAAGATGTTTTTAAATAAGCTCATGGACATCAAGCTCGAGCTTCACGAAGTCTCTGTAAGATGTTTTTAAATAAGCTCATGGACATCAAGCTCGAGCTTCACAAAGTCTCTGGAAGATGTTTTTAAATGAGCTCGTGGACATCAAGATCGAGCTTCACAAAGTCTCTGGAAAATGTTTTTTCATCATTTTGAGTGAAAAAAACGCAAAAAATAACAAGTATGTAACTGTATTTAAAATGTATAGGGAAAGACCATATGAGTAACATCTGCATGCTTCCCATAGCCTGCTCACACATGCACAGCTAGTTTTAACTGTCCTTTACAAATAAACAGCACCACAGAACTCCAAATGTAGCAGAAAGTATTTTAAATAAATCACATAGCCTTATTAATCCATTTTATATTCACATGACAGGAAAACAAAAAAAAGTGTTCAGTATGAATGACAGAGAATGATAATTGAATGTGTGTGAGCTCTTATTTACTACTATGTAGGTTTAATTGATCTGACTACTGTAGTTTAAAAAAATAGAGATTATAAAGGGAATCTAGAATGTTTATATATGGGAAGTACTTATTTTACTGTCACAGTGGCTCCATTTGTTTACCCTTCACTCTTAAGATATCTTTATAACAATACCCAAAACTATATATTTACCATTAGTATACACTTTTACCTCAGTATAAGTAAAAATGAAATTATGTGTGTACTTAAGGTCATGTGTGAATGGCATGCAAAAAGGAAAAAGCAGGCTTACCTTGTAAGTGAAAAAAATCAACATATAATTAACACAGTGTTTCCAGAAACATAAACCGCAAACATAGATATTTAACTCACTTGTTTCTAAAAATCAACATATAATTAACAGTGTTTCCAGAAACATCAACCGCAAACATAGATATTTAAGTCACTTGTTTCTAAAAATCAACATATATTTAACAGTGTTTCCAGAAACATAAACCACAAACATAGATATTTACCTCACTTGTTTCTAAAAATCAACATATAATTAACACAGTGTTTCCAGAAACATAAACCGCAAACATAGATATTTAACTCACTTGTTTCTAAAAATCAACATATAATTAACACAGTGTTTCCAGAAACATCAACCGCAAACATATTTAACTCACTTGTTTCTAAAAATCAACATATAATTAACACAGTGTTTCCAGAAACATCAACCGCAAACATAGATATTTAACTCACTTGTTTCTAAAAATCAACATATAATTAACAGTGTTTCCAGAAACATCAACCGCAAACATAGATATTTAACTCACTTGTTTCTAAAAATCAACATATAATTAACAGTGTTTCCAGAAACATCAACCGCAAACATAGATATTTAACTCACTTGTTTCTAAAAATCAACATATAATTAACAGTGTTTCCAGAAACATCAACCGCAAACATAGATATTTAACTCACTTGTTTCTAAAAATCAACATATAATTAACACAGTGTTTCCAGAAACATCAACCGCAAACAGAGATATTTAAGTCGCTTGTTTCTAAAAATCAACATATAATTAACACAGTGTTTCCAGAAACATAAACCGCAAACATAGATATTTAACTCACTTGTTTCTAAAAATCAACATATAATTAACAGTGTTTCCAGAAACATCAACCGCAAACATAGATATTTAACTCGCTTGTTTCTAAAAATCAACATATAATTAACAGTGTTTCCAGAAACATAAACCGCAAACATAGATATTTAACTCACTTGTTTCAAAAAATCAACATATAATTAACAGTGTTTCCAGAAATATAAACCGCAAACATAGATATTTAACTCACTTGTTTCTAAAAATCAACATATAATTAACAGTGTTTCCAGAAACATCAACCGCAAACATAGATATTTAATGCACTTGTTTCTAAAAATCAACATATAATTAACAGTGTTTCCAGAAACATAAACCGCAAACATAGATATTTAACTCACTTGTTTCTAAAAATCAACATATAATTAACAGTGTTTCCAGAAACATCAACCGCAAACATAGATGTTTAAGTCACTTGTTTCTAAAAATCAACATATAATTAACAGTGTTTCCAGAAACATCAACCGCAAACATAGATATTTAACTCACTTGTTTCTAAAAGTCAACATATAATTAACACAGTGTTTCCAGAAACATAAACCGCAAACATAGATATTTAACTCACTTGTTTCTAAAAATCAACATATAATTAACAGTGTTTCCAGAAACATCAACCGCAAACATAGATATTTAACTCACTTGTTTCTAAAAATCAACATATAATTAACACAGTGTTTCCAGAAACATAAACCGCAAACATAGATATTTAAGTCACTTGTTTCTAAAAATCAACATATAATTAACAGTGTTTCCAGAAACATAAACCACAAACATAGATATTTAACTCACTTGTTTCTAAAAGTCAACATATAATTAACAGTGTTTCCAGAAACATCAACCGCAAACATAGATATTTAACTCACTTGTTTCTAAAAATCAACATATAATTAACACAGTGTTTCCAGAAACATCAACCGCAAACATAGATATTTAACTCACTTGTTTCTAAAAATCAACATATAATTAACAGTGTTTCCAGAAACATCAACCGCAAACATAGATATTTAACTCACTTGTTTCTAAAAATCAACATATAATTAACAGTGTTTCCAGAAACATAAACCGCAAACATAGATATTTAAGTCACTTGTTTCTAAAAATCAACATATAATTAACACAGTGTTTCCAGAAACATAAACCACAAACATAGATATTTAACTCACTTGTTTCTAAAAATCAACATATAATTAACAGTCTTTCCAGAAACATAAACCGCAAACATAGATATTTAACTCACTTGTTTCTAAAAATCAACATATAATTAACAGTGTTTCCAGAAACATCAACCGCAAACATAGATATTTAACTCACTTGTTTCTAAAAATCAACATATAATTAACAGTGTTTCCAGAAACATCAACCGCAAACATAGATATTTAAGTCACTTGTTTCTAAAAATCAACATATAGTTAAGTGTTTCCAGAAGCATCAACCGCAAACATATTTAAGTCACTTGTTTCTAAAAATCAACATATAATTAACAGTGTTTCCAGAAACATCAACCGCAAAACATAGATATTTAACTCACTTGTTTTTAAAAATCAACATATAATTAACAGTGTTTCCAGAAACATCAACCGCAAACATAGATATTTAACTCACTTGTTTTTAAAAATCAACATATAATTAACAGTGTTTCCAGAAACATCAACCGCAAACATAGATATTTAACTCACTTGTTTCTAAAAATCAACATATAATTAACAGTGTTTCCAGAAACATCAACCGCAAACATAGATATTTAACTCGCTTGTTTCTAAAAATCAACATATAATTAACAGTGTTTCCAGAAACATAAACCGCAAACATAGATATTTAACTCGCTTGTTTCAAAAAATCAACATATAATTGTTTCCAGAAATATAAACCGCAAACATAGATATTTAACTCACTTGTTTCTAAAAATCAACATATAATTAACAGTGTTTCCAGAAACATAAACCGCAAACATAGATATTTAACTCACTTGTTTCTAAAAATCAACATATAATTAACACAGTGTTTCCAGAAACATCAACCGCAAACATTGATATTTAAGTCACTTGTTTCTAAAAATCAACATATAATTAACAGTGTTTCCAGAAACATCAACCGCAAACATAGATATTTAAGTCACTTGTTTCTAAAAATCAACATATAATTAAGTGTTTCCAGAAGCATCAACCGCAAACATAGATATTTAAGTCACTTGTTTCTAAAAATCAACATATAATTAACAGTGTTTCCAGAAACATCAACCGCAAACATAGATATTTAATGCACTTGTTTCTAAAAATCAACATATAATTAACAGTATAAAACAAAAAGGAAACACACTGCCAGGTAAAGCACTCTCCTCAGAAACAACAAATCAGCAGGAAAAAAAGGCAATGAGTGCACCATGAGCTGAAGTCAAAAGTAAAATAACAAGTAAATCCAAAAGGTCTTCTTTGTATTTAAAATCCTCGTTTATTACAAAAGATAAAACTGCAGGAGATAGCAAGTTGTAAGCGCTTTTGTTACCCAACTTCATCAGACATAAAGAAAATGCTGAAACTTTCCTCTTATAAAGCATTAATTGTTATGATGTCATTAGTAATTGGAAGTTAAAATTTAAAGAAACAGACATACAAACATAAAATATAAAATATAAAATATAAAATGCATTCTAAGTTAAAACATTGAACAAGCTGTGGAAAATGACTTATTTAAACTCTACAATGACAATAATGTCAAATCTAACTTTGTCAATCTATCATATGATGAAAAACAAGCTTTGGACAATTTGAGATGTAATGAAGCTATCACCATTAGACAAGCAGATAAAGGTGGTGCTATCGTTATTATGGATAGTTCTATATATTATGAGAAAATGAATGCTATGTTGTCTGACTGTGAGACTTATTTACCTTTACCTAGGTACAGTTTGAATAATCTTATTAAGAATGTTCATGCTATGTTGTATGATTTGATGTTAACCAATATAGTTGATAATGATTTATATTCATATTTATTAGTTGATAAACCTCTGATACCATCTTTTAGGGGCCTACCCAAAATACACAAGAACGCTACAGATCCACCATTACGTCCAATAGTTTCTAGTCGAGGCTGGCTCACAGAGCCCTCTCAATATATCTTGACAAGATATTGAAACCCATTGTCTTAGAAGTTAAGCACATTCTGAAAGATACCACTAACTTCTTGGAGAATCTAGCAGATTTTGATCAATCTTTTCTCCTTATGACAAGTGTATACTAGTAACCTTAGATGTTAAATCTTTGTTTACTTCAATTCCTAATGACATTGGCTTGGAGTACATTAGAGCTATTCTTACACATAACAAACTCACACCTCTTATGGTGGACAGATGTGTGTCTTTGCTTGAGATCATTCTCAAGAATAATGTATTATGTTATGGGAATACCTACCATCTACAAGTCAAAGGTGTAGCGATGGGCACTCCTTGTGCCAGCTTACGCTAATTTAGTCTTGGCACATTGGGAACAGTTGTTTGTGTTTAAAAAATTCTGAATTTGTCAAGTCATTGATATTCTACAACAGGTTTGTAGATGATGTGTTCTTTCTTTGGGAGGAACAGTTGAGCACCTTTTTGATTTCATCAGCTATCTCAATGCCACAACTGATTTCTTGAGTTTTGACTATACTTACTCCAGTGACCGCATTGACTTCCTAGATGTGAGTGTCTCTAGGAACAATTATGGTTTTGAAACTGAACTTTTCAGGAAGAGTTGCTGGAGGAACAACTTACTACATAGAGAAAGCATGCATCCCCAACACATCTACAAAAATATTGTTAAGAATCAAGCCTTGAGGGCTTCCAAACTGACTTCTACACAGATAGCATACCAACAACAGAAAACAGATTTAGCCAACCAATTTATATCTAGGGGCTACAACAAGAACTCTGTACATGAAGCCATCCCTGAGTGTGACACTAAGAGAGGCAATGATGCCGCACCCATCATCAAAAGACACAAATCCCAGTTTTCAAATTTCACACGAACACCCAGGCGAAGCCCAATAGGATTCTAATTCCCTACACTAACAAGAACAAACACATTTTGAAGATTTTCAATAAACATTGGAGTCTTCTTATGATAGATGATGATATCAGGTCCTTAGTTGATAGCACACCTCGAGTAGCCTATAGAAACATGCTTTCGTTAAATAGGCTACTTTGTTATGATAAACCTCATGTCACTGAGGCGTTACTCTGGCACAATGTGGTACTTTTGCTTGCTCATCTTGCAACCAGTGCAAATATGTTGCCAATACTAATAACTACACACATCCTGACACACACAGGAACTATATGTTTAAGCACCATGCGAGCTGTAGGTCTATCAACTTGGTTTACTTAGCTGAGTGCCAAGTATGCAGGAAGTTCTATGTGGGCATGACAACCAGATCCCTAAGAGAACGTATCAGAGAGCATATCTATGCCATATCCAAACGTAACATTCTGAATGCCCTAGCTAAACACACTGTGGAGTTAGGTGACGATCACACATTCAAATTCCAGGTTCTTGAATTGGTGCATACTGATGGGAGATTAGGTAACATAAGGAACAGAATTGAAGAAAGGGAAGGCAAGTGGATTGTCAAATTACAAGCCCATAAGTTTGGGCTTAATGAGAGGCTCACTCTTAAGCCTTTCTTAGCTTCAAGGCCACTGAAGCATTAATGTCTACACATACATTTATGTAAAATATATTCTCTGCTCTAGACAATGTTTTAACTTAGAATGCATTTTATATTTTATGTTTGTATGTCTGTTTCTTTAAATTTTAACTTCCAATTACTAATGACATCATAACAATTAATGCTTTATAAGAGGAAAGTTTCAGCATTTTCTTTATGTCTGATGAAGCGTTGGGTAACAACGCGAAAGCGCTTACAACTTGCTATCTCCTGCAGTTTTATCTTTTGTAATAAACGAGGATTTTAAATACAAAGACCTTTTGGATTTACTTGTTATTTTACTTTTGACTTCAGCTCATGGTGCATATAATTAACAGTGTTTCCAGAAACATAAACCGCAGACATAGATATTTAACTCACTTGTTTCTAAAAATCAACATATAATTAACAGTGTTTCCAGAAACATCAACCGCAAACATAGATATTTAAGTCACTTGTTTCTAAAAATCAACATATAATTAACAGTGTTTCCAGAAACATCAACCGCAAACATAGATATTTAAGTCACTTGTTTCTAAAAATCAACATATAGTTAACAGTGTTTCCAGAAGCATCAACCGCAAACATAGATATTTAAGTCACTTGTTTCTAAAAATCAACATATAATTAACAGTGTTTCCAGAAACATCAACCGCAAACACAGATATTTAACTCACTTGTTTCTAAAAATCAACATATAATTAACAGTGTTTCCAGAAACATCAACCGCAAACATAGATATTTAACTCACTTGTTTCTAAAAATCAACATATAATTAACAGTGTTTCCAGAAACATCAACCGCAAACATAGATATTTAAGTCACTTGTTTCTAAAAATCAACATATAGTTAACAGTGTTTCCAGAAACATAAACCGCAAACATAGATATTTAACTCACTTGTTTCTAAAAATCAACATATAATTAACACAGTGTTTCCAGAAACATCAACCACAAACATAGATATTTAAGTCACTTGTTTCTAAAAATCAACATATAATTAACAGTGTTTCCAGAAACATCAACCGCAAACATAGATATTTAACTCACTTGTTTCTAAAAATCAACATATAATTAACAGTGTTTCCAGAAACATCAACCGCAAACATAGATATTTAACTCACTTGTTTCTAAAAATCAACATATAATTAACAGTGTTTCCAGAAACATCAACCGCAAACATAGATATTTAACTCACTTGTTTCTAAAAATCAACATATAATTAACAGTGTTTCCAGAAACATCAACCGCAAACATAGATATTTAAGTCACTTGTTTCTAAAAATCAACATATAATTAACACAGTGTTTCCAGAAACATCAACCGCAAACATAGATATTTAAGTCACTTGTTTCTTAGTCTTTTTTTGTTTCTTCGAACTCTTCCAAGTGGGATTAGAAGCCATTCGCTTAAGTGTGGGATTAGCCCATTCCATCTCTTCTATTTTTTCCAAGATCTTATGGACTTTTACATAGTTCAGAGCTGATTCTAAGTCTTCAAACATTTTGGGACCTTCTGATGAAAATATCTTCATCTTCACAGGGAACAAAACATGTTCATCGTGTTTCACTGTTGCAGTCATTACACTTGGGTTATCTTGCTGGCAGACTACCCACAGTCAGCCTGAATTCCAAAGTCCTGGTCTGGTGTCGGTTGCTGTCGCCTCTTCCCTGACGTCAGTGTGCCAGGGGTATAAAAGATGCAGCCGACGCCATTTTCTTCAGTCTTTCTTGCCGCACGGTGCCTAAAGCAAAAGCAGTTCGCAAGTGCCAGTCGGCCGACTCCTGAGATTTTCAAAATCGAATTTCAGATCCGAAGTCTTCAATAAAGCCAAGTACTCTGTTGGGGAAACTTTTTTCTTGCTCCAGACCGATGTCAGAAAAAGTTAACAATTGTATTTCTTGTGGGAACAAATGCCTCATAAGGATTTCCACTCTTACTTATTCCTTGTCTAGGCCCTGACCACGATACTGCTAGTTGTCTGTTTTGTGCTAGATTTAACCAACGCACGATTAAGCGTCAGTACGATTTTGCTTTTCATTATTTTGGCAGAAGGTTTAACTACATAATGCCGTCGGAACAACCGACCGGAATTCATAAAAAAACCCAAGGATAAAGACAGGGACAAGCATCTGAGGTCCAAAACCGACGACGAAGCCTCTTCTAGGCCAGTCGTCGGTGCTCAGTGAGGCGCTTTCGCAGCCCCTGACTCCCGCTACCTCAGAGCCACAGGCCGCCTCCGACTCCCATGTGGAGACAGCTAGGCCTCTGGATACTCAAGGTATTGGCCCTTCGGAAATTAATCCCTCAGATGGGTCTGGAGCTGCTGAGCAGGCGTCGGCTTCTGACGGTGTCTTCAGACCTGCACAACTTTATATAATGCCTACTTCAGCATCCAAGACAAAGTCTAAAACGGTTTTAAAGGCAAGGAAACCAGTACAACATTCTCCAGGACAGGCTTCTATGCCTAAGAAACAGATGCTCAAAATGGCCGAAGACCTAATTACTTTGATCAGGGGTTCCCATCCCCCTCCTGATAAGAGGCCTAGGCAAGACACTGAATATGATTCCTCTGATCAGGTTTCCATTTCCTCTGATTCCGCTTCTGATCAGGGATATTCTGTTCCTCCCTATGAGGATTCTGATGCTGAAGATTCTATTCCTTCAGCTTCTCCTCCTGAGGGCTATTCTTTTGGGGAAACTCTGCATACCATGAGGGAGCATTTCCATTGGGAGAGCCAGGATTATTCCGATTCTAAGGAAAGACTTGGAGACTTTCTTTTACTTCCTCAGCACAGACCTCTTGCAATTCCCCCTGTTCTAGACATAGTAGATGATGTTTTTTCAGAGTCCGGCCTGTCTCAAGACTCTCTGCCTCCTGCCCCTGTTAAGCCGGACAGATACTACAGGGTCCCAGACTCCCGTCCGGCCTGTCTCAAGACTCTCTACCTCCTGCCCCTGTTAAGCCGGACAGATACTACAGGGTCCCAGACTCCCATAAATTTCTTTACAAACACCCTGCTGCTGACCCAGAAACTATCTCACAGTGTCCCAAAGGGGTCAAGGCTGCTTCTGCCAAAAACCCTGTCCCCTCAGGCAGAGATTCTAGGGCTTTGGATAGATGGGGGAAAAAAGTTTACACTTCTACTACCTTGGCTGTAAGGGCTTTAAATTGTCAGTTTCATATGCTCAAATATCAGCAATACTTAATGTCTTTGTTAAAACAAAAAATGTTGACAAATTCTGAATGTTCTGAAAACAAAGATTTACAGGATTTATTGCTTGCAGCTGAACAAGTGGGAAAACATACTTTGCAATGTGGCTATGATTCACTGGAGGCCTCATACAGGGCCACTGTTACAGGTTTTGTTATTAGAAGGCATGCTTGGTTAAAGGAACGGAATCTGCTTGATCATGTTAATGCAACATTATTGGATGCTCCATTACAGCATGATACTGTGGTGTTAAGGCAGAGGAGGTGTTAAAGAAAATGGAGGATAAGGCAAAATCTATGCAGACAGTAAAGGATTTCTTGCAGGTACAGTCACCCAGATTTAGCAGGAACTGGCCCTCTAAGAATTGGTCCTTTCCAGTGTCAGACCGACCACAAAGAGGCAGATTCAGACGCCCTAGAGGCAGGCAACAGCCCCAGGGCTCATACAGGCCCAAACAATGGGGTGCTTCTACCTCCAAAAGCGGAGAAGACAAATCACAGCCTTATAAAAAACAGTCCCAATGACTTCCCTCTGCCAATCACTTATTTTTTGGCAGCACCCTTAGGGGGAAAGCTAGCACTTTTTTCACAAAATTGGCACAAGATCACCCAGGACAAATGGGTCTTAAATATAGTCTCTCAGGGTTACAGGTTCCACTTTCACACCCTTCCAAAGGCAAAAGGCATGCCAGACCTGCCACGCAATCAATGGCAAGAGGCACAAAAACAAGTTTTATCTCTCATGGACATGGGGGCTATTCAACCAGTGCCACAACAAGAGCAGGGACAAGGATTTTACTCAAGACTTTTCTTAGTACCAAGAAAGGACAAAGCCTGGAGACCAATTCTGGACCTGTCTATTCTAAATACTTTTCTGGACGTCCCAAAATTCAAAATATTGACTCTACATCAGCTTCTGCCCATGCTGGACAAGAACATGCTGGACAAGGCTTGTAACTTTGGACCTCAGAGGCATGCTTGCATGTCCCAATCAGACAATCTTGCAGAAGATACCTCATATTCATAACTGACTCACTGCACTACCAATTCTCTGCACCGCCCTTTGGCTTATCTACTGCGCCCAGGGTCTTCACAAAATGCCTGGCACCAGTAATTGCATTTTGCAGACAAGAGGAATTCAAATATACCCCTACTTGGACGACTGCCTTATTCAAGTAAAGGACAAAGATATTCTACTACAGCATCTGGCATTTGTAAAAAGATTACTAATTTGCATAGGGTACACAGTAAACGAAAAGAAATCAAAACTAGTACCATCTCAAGAGATATTCCTGGGTGCAAGCTTAAATACAACTGCCCAGGTGGTTTATCTCACGCCAAAGGCATCTGACTTCTTACTTCAAAGACTTGGCAACAAAGACCCAGTTATCTGCAAGAAAAATTCTGCAGGCTCTGGGCTACATGGCATCCTGCATTCTACTAATTCCACATGCAAAACTGCATGTGAGGAAACTACAATGGTATCTAAAAAGTGTTTGAACTCAACATTGCCACAGCCTGGAAACAGTAATTACTCTCATTCCCTGCCTGCAACAGGAATTTCAGTGGTGGGCACAGGCCTGTCACCACAACAAGGGACAGCCATTCACCTTACCCACTGCCAGGCAGACACTAACAATGGATGCATCAGATTATGCCTGGGGCTGCACATGGTAGGCAAATATATTCAGGGCACATGGCCCACAAACCAAATGCATCTTCATATCAATCAAAAAGAGATGCTAGCTGTACAAAATGCCCTGACAGCCTTCAAGGACCTACTTCATCCGGGACAATAACTGATAGACGGACGGTACTACAGTTATGTGGTACATAAACAAGCAAGGGGGGGCACACATTCCTACTCCCTCTGCAGGCAAGCCATGACTTTGTGGAACACAGCATTGACTTATCAAGTACATCTGCAAGCACAATTCCTGCCAGGAAAAACAAATACTTTGGCAGACAAACTAAGCAGAAACCTCATGGATCCTCACGAGTGGAAACTGGACCCACAAATCTTCAACATGATGACATGGAAATGGGGATGCCCAGACATAGATCTATTCACTTCCCCTCACAACTGCCGGCTACAGAGATTCTGCACTCGGACTTATCACAAGCAAGCATGGAAAGTGGACGCCCTTTCATTTAGCTGGAAAGACCTAACAGTATATGCCTTCCCTCATCTGCCTCTCCTCTCCAAGGTACTCCTAAAGGTCAGACAAGAGAAACCAAAAACGAAACTGATTGCCCCAGACTGGCCCCGCCAGCACTGGTACCCAATCCTAAAGAGCTTGTCTCAAGGCCCAGCCTGGACATTGCCTCTAATACCTAATTTGCTGACCCAACAGAACAATCAGATCCTGCATAGCCAACTCAGAACCCTAAATCTGGCTGCATGGCGGATAGTGTAGTCATTCAGGACACACCTCTTTCTAAAGCAGTTATGGATGTTGTTTTGGGGGCCAGAAGGCCCAGCACCAGAAAATCTTATGCAGAAAAATGGAAGAGATTCTGTGCTTGGAACCAAGTGCAGGGAATTGACTCGCTTGAACGAAATATTCCTGAGATTTTGCAATATCTAACTGAGATGCTGGACAAAGGCCTATCCTCCTCAATTAAGATCTATGCCGCTGCCATTTCAGCTCATTACAATACAGACCCACCTATTTTTTCTCATCCACTGCTAAGACAGTTTCTCAGAGGGGCCAAAAACATAAGACCTCCAAGGAGAGCTCCAATACCTACATGGGACTTCAGTTTTGTCTTGGAGAAACTCACACTGCCTCCTTTTGAGCCTGCCAATACAGCAGAGATAAAATACTTGTCATGGAAAACCGCTCTTCTCCTAGCAATAGCTTCAGCAAGAAGAGTCTCAGAGTTACAGGCACTAATGGCTGTGGAACCTTTTATTAGTTTTCATCAGGACAGGGTTTCTCTAAGGACAAACCCGACATTTATGCCTAAGGTAGTGTTCAGCGTGGCTCTTAACCAAACCATACATTTGCCTACCTTTTATCCAAACTCACAGAATAAGGGGGAGAGACTTCTGCATAATTTGGACATACACAGACAGCTACGCTTTTACTTGGACAAGACTAAAGCCTTCAGAAAGACTGAGCAGCTCTTACTGGCATTTGCTGCAGGTTCCCAAGGAAAAGCCATTTCAAAGCAGACTATTTCAAAATGGATAGGCCACTGCATTCGTTTCTGCTATTCACAGCATGGCAAATCAGTGCCTAAGGCCATTAGGCCACATTCTACCAGAGCAGCAGCCACTTCAGCAGCCTTCCTCAGAGGAGTACCAACCAAGGATATTTTTGAGGTTGCAACATGGACTTGAGTGCACACTTTTACAAAGCACTACCATTTACCTCTCTACTCTAAATCCAGAGCAGGCTTTGCCACTGCAATTCTGCAGGGCCTCATAGACACTCCAAACTCTATTTAGGCCCAGCCGCCCAACCTCAGCTTTGGGATTCAGCCTAAGTGTAATGACTGCAACAGTGAAACACGATGAACATAGTACAGTTGTGTACCTACCATAAATGTAGATGTTCGAGTGTATTCACTGTTGCAGTCCAGGTTACCCTTCTGCCATCCCCCTTTTTCTTTCCTGGGACTTATCTGTACCTATCTATTCTGTACAACCTATGTGGTGTATTTGCTTGTGGATGAAAGTTATGTGCATGCTTTTTTATGATCATAGTTTTTACAGCCTACCCTTTTGGGGGCACCTGCTGCATCTTTTATACCCCTGGCACACTGACATCGGGGAAGAGGCGACAGCAACCGACGCCAGACCAGGACTTTGGAATTCAGGCCAACTGTTGGTAGCCTGCCAGCAGGATAACCCAAATGTAATGACTGCAATAGTGAATACACTCTAACATCTACATTTATGGTAGGTACACAACTGTACTGTGTGTTTTCACCTGTGCTTTCTTCAATTCTTTTATCAAAGGTAAGAATATTTTTCTTTTTGCAATAACTGCTGATGAATAATCATTGTCAAAATGTATCATAGCGTCATTTAATTTTATTGGTGACTTGGACCAGGCAGTTTTTAACACTAATTCCTTGTATGAGGATGAGAGGAATTTGACAATGATAGATCTAGGTTGCTTTTTGTTAACAGTATTCACTGTGGCAAGGGAACGATGTGCCCTCTCAAAACCAAAGGACATAGTTTCAGTAAGATCAAGAGTCTTAGGTAACCAAGTATTGAGAAACTTAGTCATGTTCTCTTCTGTGCCTTCTGGTAGTCCAAATATTCTTAGGTTGTTGTGTCTGGATCTGTTTTCTAGATCATCTAACCTATTTTGTAGAAGTGTTTTGTTTGAGTAAGTATTCGACATTGTTTTCATTTTCAATAATTCTCCCATCCATATCAGTCAGAACTTCAAGACCTGTT
Organism: Protopterus annectens; assembly: GCF_019279795.1. Lineage (NCBI taxonomy): Eukaryota > Metazoa > Chordata > Ceratodontiformes > Protopteridae > Protopterus > Protopterus annectens. Next base: position 333,097,107 of record NC_056743.1, read on the forward strand.
ATCTGTGATTTTTGTTGTAACAAGTCTTGGTGAAGTAAATCCATTTGTTTGGTAGTTTTGTTCTTGAAATTATCTATTTTCATATCCAGCTTATCAATTTTTGTAGTAAGATCCTGTATATTTGTTTTCAAAGTCTGAATCTCTCTTTTGAGACTGGAATCTTGGTTGCTGGATTTAGTGAAGAATTCTTTCAGATGAGAAATTATCCAGGAATAATTTGACAAGAAAATCTGCCTTTTTTTGTTTTTAACTAGATATTATTGTAGATGGTTAAGTTCTTTCAAATTATATATAAAGGTATTTTCAATTTTTAGTTTGAAGGCAGAATTCCTGTCAGAATAATATTTCTTTAGTGGAGCTGTTGAAATCTGCTGCTACTCAGAGCCCATCTTGGCCACGCCCCCATGAAGACATTTTCTCATTGGCCATTTACTTTAAAGCAATAAAGATGAAATTCCAAGGTGAACTCATTTTACCAACCATCCCACTAAGAAACTGATAACCTTATTATGTAAACAGTCATCAATGTTCAGTAAAAGTATCAACTGCATAATAGTCAGCTGTACAACTAATGTCTGAAGGATTAACGGTAGTTTGTTATAAATCCCTACCTTAACCGGATGTGTAGCATACAGAATATCATTTAGCATTTGCGTTTCTTAGAAACCTTTGTCTGTAAATGTGTTATTCAAACAATTCTTGGTAGAATGAATGACATCTAAACTACTTTATTATGCTAATTTATGTGCAATTTTACTATAGGTTTCCCAGTAATTCCCTGTCGTCAAGGCAACACCTGCAATACATCAGCACTCGCAAGACTGTCCAAGATGCCAATTTTATGAGTTATAGAACCATGGCTTAAAGTTTTTCTGGGAATAAATCAACTGTTCATCATAGAAATAAGTGCACATGCCCACACAGTTTAGTAGTGCAGTTAAACAACTACTTGCATGTTGGTGCAAGAGTTTTGGCTAATTACCAGCATCTTTGCCACTTTACTGAAAGTTGAACCCCACTTACCAAAGATTAGAAAGCACTAAAGGGTGAGGAGAGTGATCAGTAATGTACTACCTACTGTGTTCACTATTTATTTGGTTACTACTTAATTCAACTGAACATGTCTACGCAGTGTGAACAGAGGAAAATAACAACACTGCCCAGTACAGGGTTTACTATGTTATCTAATAAAGCAATGTGCACATTATATACAAATAAGCAGGAGTTATAAGTACAAGGTAATAAGTCCCTTTATGGCTTCTGAAATTAGATGATTTCTGTTACCAGGGTAATGAAGTATTCAGTACATGTCTAAAGCCTGTCTTAATTTTACTTATGTGCACAGAAGTATGTCACAACTGCAGCTGATATGTGCATTTCTCACACATATTTTCCTATTTACACTTGCAACGCTGTAACAGATGTTCGCAAAACTATCAGACATATCAATTTACTGGATCACCATAGCATAGTGTATCTTATAGCCCAAGTAGAAATTATTCAGCAGTAAGAAAGGGACCGTGTTCACGTCAAGTGTAAGAATGTAGTCTGTAATGCTTCTATTACTTTTTCAACTGGATGTTATTCAGTGTTGCTGTAAAATCTTCTTTTGTGTTACCTACATGAGAAACAGCTACTCTGTCACTGATTTCACACCTATTCTTTTTATTTATTTAAAAGAAGTCAGGGTCTGTATATTTTAAGAATCCAAAGACCATGTTAAATGAGCTTAAAATGTACTGCTTGTGCCAATGATATCACACCACAAGCGCTACCTCAACAACGGAAAAGCAGGGGATTCCTTAACTATTTCCACCTTATATCTTTCATAGCAAACAAGGGAAATACTGCTGTAAGGAGAATGGTACGTATAAGCGAGCGTACTCTTTCACAGGGCTTCCGTTCGTTCGTATTCTTGACTAAATTATAAATAAACTCATTTCCCTTGGATTTTTATGAAAAACAGTAAAGAAAAAAGGTCTTCAGAAAGTCAGTTAAACAGAATTTAACCTCCTCTACTCGCAGATCTCTATGGCCTTGAATGTCCGAACTAACTGACAGAGTTACAGGGGGATATTGTGCTTCTACGTGAAAGTACTGTGTTTTGACTTTTCTTTCCCCTTTTAATTGAATGCGAAGAACTCGCAGTATCTACAAAGTGACATGTTCTAAATGGGATTATTTGAATCAGGAATGTGCGAGATAAGTCTATTGTTTTTTTTTTGGGGGGGGGGTTGAAAGGGAAGCTCTAACTAATGTACGAGATTGTTTCAAATAACAGCATCGTCAGAACCCAGTAACGGAACTCTGTTTGTAGTGACTGTTTTTTTCCACGTTTAAAAATATGGATATCTATATTACTTTAAAATGGGAATTTGAAATGTAGTGAAGTCAGTAACCCTCAAAGTATGATTAAAAATTTTAATTCCTGTTATGCAACAATGAGGTGAACTAAATATGCTATTAAAAAGGGAGATGAGAAAATAGCATTTGTGTATATGTTGTCTCTGTTCTTCCTTTACATATAATTAATTATATTAAGTGAAAGATAACATTTGAATCTGGTTTTCCTCACTGCCTATGAATGAGATGTAACTATATTTCTAGAAGTCACTCTGAGCTATAAAAACATTTAACATTATCAGACAACCACTAAACTTGGTATTAGTATGTTGTATAAAGTATAAGTTTAAGAAAAAGTGTAAATGTCAGAGTATAATAGGCAATATATTAGATAAAATACATAGATTAGTAGATTCATAGATTAGTACTAGGCTAACTGCCTTTGTGGGCCATTTCTAAGCCTAGCCAATTACCCTGTGTGAGAATCAAACCCTGCACCTTTAGTTTATAAGGCAAATACCTTAACCATTATGCCAACCTCCCACCCTACATTTTGAGGTAAAGTCCAGAAGTATTTATCTTTGTTGATTCTTTGAAAGATTTGAAAGATTGTGTAGTTTTAAAATCAGTTCTTTGTTTTTTTTTTTTTTCCTTACATCAGACCAAGTACTTTTTCTGGAGATCTTTTAAAGTTGGTGAAAACAGTCCAGTCTATTTCTTCAGGAATTGTGATATTATTATTGATGAAGGTAGACGCTTCTTCAATGTTCTTATAGGTTCTCAAGTCATTTGAACAGAACATTCTGATTCTAGCAGGATATACCATCTGCACTTTTATCTTGTTTGAGAAGTTTCACTAATGGCCACGTTTTTTTCCTTGTTTCTAACACTTTTGCAGAATAATCACTGTCAAATCTGTTGCGACTCTGTTTATATGTTATGGGACTTTTTCTCCAGGCTGTTTTTAAAATGAGCTCTTTATCCAAGAAGGACAGGAACTTTACCACAATTGATCTTGGTGGTTGGTGCATTAGGTGAAGAGGGAATAGATTTTCCTATGGCTCTGTGAGCTCTTTCTATTCCATTTGATAATCCCTCTTTTAAATCAAGCACTTCAGGAAGCCAGGAATTCAAAAAGATGTTTTTTCCCTGTTTTTTCTGGAAAACCAAATACTCTTATATTAGTTCTCCTCTCCCTGTTTTCTAAATCATCCCCTTTATTAAGTAGCCAGTTATTTTGGTGAAGTAAGAATTCTGTCTGATTTTCCTCTTCTTGGAGTCTTCCATCAATGTCATGTAGTGATGTCTCCATATCAAGTAATTTACTTTGTTGTTGCTGCAGTAGTTCTTTTAGTACATCTGTTTGCTTTTGGCAGTTTTAGACTTTCCAAGTTATCAGTGAATCTATCCATTTTCAACGACAGTTCATGTAATGTGGAAGACATCAGTTGTATCTCCTTCTTCAGGGTGGTTTCTGAGTGAGAATTCTTTAAACTGGCCATTACCAAACTGTTCTCCAGCATATTTTGACAGGAAAAACTCAATATTTCTTGAAATTTGGTAGAGTTGTAGTTCTTAAGTTCCTTAATATTTTTTTTTCTATTTCTGGTTAATGAAAATAATTTTCCCTGTTTTCTGGTACTGTTTTGTGGAGCTCTAAAAAATGCTGCCTATCTGTTTGCCATCTAGGCTCCGCCCCCTCATATCCTTGGACTTTTAGTGGCAGACAGGAGTGATACAGGAGCAGCATTGATGCTTATATGCAAGAAAATGCTTCAGTCATTATGTTTACAACAAAAGGGTTACAGGCTACACAACACTCACCATCATCACCCCCATTTTCCATTTCCACACTGAGTCAGGGTGTCTTTTCAACTGTCACTGCTTTTCTCAATTAAGAGCCACCCTCCTTTCTTGGAATGTCATACCCAGCCTTCACTTCTCTTGTACAGTTTGGCCATCTTTTGACAGGGTGTCCTTGTCTTTCCTTCTTCTTGTGTGTCTCAAATCTGCTGTACCCAGCTCATCCTTGGCTTTCCTTTACATTTGATTGGACGTCTCTAACTGGTCCCCTTGAACTTCTTTGCAGTCGAGCTGTTTTGGCTTCTGAATTATGTCCTCATTTCTTCATATGTCCTGCAATGTGCATCCTGCTGATCTGTCTCGGGCACTTCACCTCCATCCCTTTCAGCTTTCTCTGCTGCTCTGCCTTCCCTGCTCAGGCTTATTTGCCACACTGTAGTATTGGTCATACCACTGTTCTGTACACCTTAGTTTTCATATTCTTTGGCATTCTGTTACACACTCCTGACACTTTGTGCCAACTGGCTGTTGCAGTTCTTATTCTTGCTTTGGCCTCCTTATTCAGATTTCCCTTCTCAACCACAGTTCCCAGGTATTTGAAGCTGTTAACTTATTCTGCTATTTTCTCTTCTATCTCAATTTTAGCTTCATCTGATTATTGTCCATTTCTTGACAAAACCATTCTGTTACCTGTACTCAGTTTTATCCCATGTGCCTTCAGTTTTACATTCCAGTGCCCTGACACTTCTGTTCTGAATCTGCTTGTAGTGCTACACAGTCTGTATGCAGCAGCTTTGTTTCTGGTGGCCCTCAGGTCTGTTTACTGATGTAGTCCGTCACCAGTGTGAACAAGACTGGACTCAGAGCTGAAACATGGGTACCCAGTCTCACTGTGACCCTTCTGAGAGTCCAAACACTGTACTTGTGTCATTGAGTCTTTGTACTTAGCCTTCACTAATTCTAAAATTGCTTCTTGGATTTTGATTCATAATAGGATTACCCAGATGAACTTTCTTGGGACATTGTCAAATGCTTTTTTCAAGTCTGAGAATGCCTTCTATTGTGGATTTTTCTTTTTTCACCACAGGCTGTGCATGTGGTACTACAATCTGTGGGGTTTTGTTAATTCAGAATTTTCAATATTTTTGAGTTATACCTTCCATCAACCCTTGAACTCCTCTTGTCTGGTAAGAAAATTGTTGCTGGCATCCCATATGAATGGAGTCCACAGACTATCTTCATTTTTTATGTTCTTGACTTACAGCCTGATTTTAGCTTCTTTGTGCCCGATTTATCTTAGTTATGCCATCTGCTTTGTCACATTCCAGATGCTGATAGAGGTTCTGTGATGCCTTGTTCTTGCCATTGCAACTGCTCTTTAAACATCTGCCTGTTCTGTCTTCCATTTCTTCCTGCACTCCTTTCTTTTGATAACTTCCTGACCTTCTGCATTCCACCACAATTTTTCTTGCATATCTTATGTTCACACCAGGCTCAATTGTATATCTGTTCTGTTGTCTTCCTATATGCTGCTTTGAGAAACTGTCATGCTTGTTCGGCCCCTTCTATTCCCTGTCCTTCCTGAGCCGTCTGTACTTCCTTGGTTCGGCTCCTTCTGTTCCCTGTCCTTCCTGAGCCGTCTGTATTTCCTTGGTTCGGCTCCTTCTGTTCCCTGTCCTTCCTGAGCTGTCTGTATTTCCTTGGTTTGGCTCCTTCTATTCCCTGTCCTTCCTGAGCCGTCTGTACTTCCTTGGTCCGGCTCCTTCTGTTCCCTGTCCTTCCTGAGCCATCTGTACTTCCTTGGTTCGGCTCCTTCTGTTCCCCTGTCCTTCCTGAGCCATCTGTATTTCTTTGGTTCTTGGTTCGGCTCCTTCTGTTCCCTGTCCTTCCTGAGCCGTCTGTATTTCCTTGGTTCGGCTCCTTCTGTTCCCTGTCCTTCCTGAGCCGTCTGTACTTCCGTGGTTCGGCTCCTTCTTTTCCCTGTCCTTCCTGAGCTGGCTGTACTTCCTTGGTTCGGCTCCTTCTGTTCCCTGTCCTTCCTGAGCCGTCTGTACTAACTTGGTTCAGCTCCTTCTGTTCCCTGTCCTTCCTGAGCCGTCTGTACTAACTTGGTTCGGCTCCTTCTGTTCTCTGTCCTTCCTGAGCCGTCTGTACTTCCTTGGTTCGGCTCCTTCTGTTCCCTGTCCTGCCTGAGCCATCTGTATTTCCTTGGTTCGGCTCCTTCTGTTCTCTGTCCTTCCTGAGCCATCTGTACTTCCTTGGTTCGGCTCCTTCTGTTTCCTGTCCTTCCTGAGCCGTCTGTACTTCCTTGGTTCGGCTCCTTCTGTTCCCTGTCCTTCCTGAGCCGTCTGTATTTCCTTGGTTCGGCTCCTTCTGTTCCCTGTCCTTCCTGAGCCATCTGTATTTCCTTGGTTCAGCTCCTTCTGTTCTCTGTCCTTCCTGAGCCATCTGTATTTCCTTGGTTCGGCTCCTTCTGTTCCCTGTCCTTCCTGAGCCGTCTGTACTTCCTTGGTTTGGCTCCTTCTGTTCCCTGTCCTTCCTGAGCCATCTGTATTTCCTTGGACGCCTGTGCTTTTGCTTCACTCGACTTCTAGATCTTCAGTCTAAATCTGTTTTGATCTTGGAGCCTTCTGTGACCACTGCTTGCAACCGATTGGGAGCCACCAGTGGTTTATGCTGAGGGTTGACAGTTTCATGAGGAATGATTTTGTGGTTTCTGTTTTTACCCTCATGTCGTTTCTTCAGTAGAAGAAGGTATACTAGAGTTGTAAGCTGGCCACTGTTGTGTGTGTGACTGTCATTCTTGGTGAATAATGTATTGGCCACCTTTAAGCTGTTTGCCAGATAGAAGTTTAGAATAGATTCTCTTTCATTATCCCTTTTGCACCAACCATATGGACCCCGGCAGTACTCGTATCCTGTTCTGTCTGTCCCAGTATGAGCACTCTGGTCATCCGTTATCAAGGCCAATTTACTTTGTTAGGCTTCATTGAGGAGATTCTGCAACGGCTGTACAAAAGCCTTCTTTTCCTCACCTCCACAGCCCTGCTGTGGAGCACTGGCTGAGATCATGAAGAGCTGTATTGTTATGCTATAGAGTCTAATTTGTATGACATCGCACACTGTCTTCAGAAGTCTGTCTTAACTTATTTTTCACACCAGTTGCAATGTGTCTTCTTTTTGAGTAATATTCTCTGGATGCCAGACGAATATACTTCTCTGCACCTCCCTTCCACATTTTCTCATCATCATATCTAGTCACTCCCGTAACATTCACATTGTCTACTTCCAAGTTATCCTGTCAGTGGATCCTTACTTCATTTTTGGCAGGTAGATTGTTTTTTATTTATGTATTTATTTGCAGTTTCTTATCTGGAAAAGTCATGTGGCTGATTCGAACCCTCTTTTCAGTGGAGACCCAGGGAGAACAGATCCTCAATACAATTTAAAGTACATTCAACAGAGAATGTTGTGCTTGGGCAGTATAGCATTGATGGGCATTCTAGTAACTTCCATACAAATAAAAGGATATACAATTACATACCAAGATAGTAGAGCTTATAATAGTAATAACTTCCATACAAATAAAAGGATATACAATTACATACCAAGATAGTAGAGCTTATAATAGTAGTAATAACTTGCATACAAATAAAAGGATATACAATTACATACCAAGATAGTAGAGCTTATAATAGTAATAACTTCCATACAAATAAAAGGATATACAATTACATACCAAGATAGTAGAGCTTATAATAGTAATAACTTCCATACAAATAAAATGATATACAATTACATACCAAGATAGTAGAGCTTATAATAGTAATAACTTCCATACAAATAAAAGGATATACAATTACATACCAAGATAGTAGAGCTTATAATAGTTTTTTTTTTTTCTAAGAAGAATTGGACTGCAGAGAGTGGGAACACAAGTAGCAATACACTGCTATTGCAAAGAGACATTACAGCTCAGCCGCAGTGGAGATAGTCGTGGAGAGTGTGTCCTTTGCAATACCTTTTCAGGGGGTGTGAATGCCTTTGCAATACCTTTTCAGGGGTGCGAATGCCTTTGCGATACCTTTTCACAGGTGTGAATACGTTTTAGTTTCTGTTTTGCTTTTCCTACTTTGTGTTCTGTTTGGCCGTCACAAGCTTCTTTGTCGCTGATATTTAGCAGAGCTTCATCTTGTACCAGTGGTAAGATGCATGTAACTGTTCTAAACCATTGCCTTCTGTTCCATACTCATGTGTTGCTTCTATTATTCCTTTTAGTTTTTTCTTTCCTTTGGTCAGCAGTCAGTTGGAAACAGTTATTGACGAATCAGGATGACTGCATGATGACTGTATCTGCTCAGCATGATACGTGTTAACTCAGCTTTCCCCTTCCTGAGCAGAAAGCTTGAATAATTGATGTTCATCAGGCTTCACACCTGATGCATGTGTACCAGTTCAGACATCTAAAGGGTGCCTTATTTCCATAACTGAGCTATTTCTTTTAATCTCTGCTTGTAAGCAATGCTGTTGCCATGGGCAAGGTTCACATACTTTATGGCTGACTTGTTCCTTGACATTGTCACCTTGTTTGCGTGCAGATGAATATTATGATCTTTATTCAGGGGATGTGGAGTGCACCACCTATGTCTTTTTGTACTCTGCATTGTCTTGTGGTAGACGCGCCTTCATGTTTGTGTGCAGTCCCACTACATTTTTTCTTGCCAGTTTCTTTGTTCTTCCTGTGGAGATGGGCCTCAAACAGGATTTCAGCATTAGCAGCTACATTAATATGAAAAAGGGTATGACTTGTGTGTTTAATTTCAATTTTTAATGTTTTTCTTTTGTTATGACATTACAGGGAGTTCTATTTGAGATGAAATGGCAGCCAGTCCATTCAATAACTGCAATGTTTGTAAGCGACCTTCTGTGGATGTGGTTTAGAATGGATCTCTGTGGATGTTATGTTAGGTGTGAGCTAATCAGCTACAGTTGATATAAAAAGTGTACACACCATGTTAAAATGCCAGATTTTTGTGATATAAAAAAATGGGACCACAATAAATCATTTCAAAATTTTTTCCCACCCTTAATGTGACCTATTACCTATACAATTAAATTGAAAAATCATACAAATCTGTTAGGGGAAAAACTATAAAAAGTATAAGACGTGTACAACAAGCTGGTTGCATAAGTGTGAACACCCTTAAACTAATACTTTGTTGAAGCACCTTTTGATTTACTTAGAGCATTCAGCCTTCTTGGATATGAGTCTATCAGCATGGCAGATTTTGACAAGGCAATATTTTCCCACTCTTCCTTGCAAAAGCACTGCCAATCTGTCAGATTACGAGGGCATCTCTTGCGGACCGGCCTCTTCAGGTCACCCCACAGATTTTCTATTGGATTTAGGTCTGGGTTGTGGCTGGGCCATCCAAAAACTTTAATTTTCTCTGGTGAAGCCATTCTTTTGTTGAGATTCAAAGTATGAATTAATTTTATTGAGAAAATTGTATTGCTGAGAAACATGGTAAAAAAGGCAGCTGGGGCAGCTAATTTCAGTACTAGTAAGCAGGGGTGAATAAACGGACCTTTGGAAAAAACTCAGTTCCCACTAGCTACCACATTGATGGGAGCTCATGGAATCCATTATAAGAGATCTGGGGACGCAGTTTGACAGCAACCTCTCCTTCGACCACCACATTGCCACTGTGGTCAGAAAGCCCGTCTGTGTCTCATGTCATTACCAAGGGTTTTGCATCCAGGAAGAGAGAGGTCATAGTCTCTCTCTACTCTTCCCTCATTAGACCACTCATCTAGTATAATGCCCCATTTAGCATATAGGTTCATAGATTAGTACTAAGCTAACTGCCCTTGCGAGCCATTTTAAGCCTAGCCAATTATCCCTTGTGAGATTCAAACCCTGCACCTTGGGTTTGTAAGGCAAACACCTTAATCATTAGGCCACCCTCCCAACCCCTCATTAGGCCACCCTCCCAACCCCCTACCTCAGTAGACACCTGCAACAGCTGGAGAGGCCACATAAGTACCTTACGAAGAGGATCTTAGGCGTTAAACACACGTCCTACTCAGACAGACTCAAAAAACTCCAGCTATTCTTTGTTTCATATCACCTACTTAGAGGTGATCTCTGCTTGACTTACAAAGCCATGTCTGACCTAGCTCTGTTAGAAATGCTACAGCTAAAGAATCCCAATCACTCCATACCACATGCTCCAGAGACCTCAACCTCATTGCCACAATCAACAGAACATGCTGGAGGGACAGGTTCCTCACCCAGACACTGCCGATGCTCTGGAATAGACTTCCCCATACATGTCAAGCAGAGCACCTCACTGGCCCACTTCAAGAGATATCTTGAGTGGATGAGAAATAGAAAGTTCACCCCAAGGATCACTGCAGTGGCTGTACTTGATAGAGGCATTGGGAACTAACGTCAGGCGGCACGATGCCAGGGCACTTCTGTGGGCTAGGCTTGTAAAGGCTCCAGGGCCATTAGCCCAGTACACACCTATGAACCCATGTATGAAATGTGTGTGTGTGTGTGTGTGTGTGTGTGTGTGTGTGTGTGTGTATTATACATAATTATATTATATATTATATTTATATACACACACACACACACACACACACACACACACACACACACACACACACACACACATGCCTGCATTTGTATATCTTTATATTTGTGTGTGTATGTGTGGCCTAACTTGAACAGCCCATGTACAGATGTTACCCAGGGGAAAGCCCAGAATATGCATTGTAATACATTATCAGTGCAATGTTACTGTTCATTTAAAACTCACAGTGGAGACCATCAGAGAAGGCATATGGATGCAGTTCTGGAATAACTTTGTACAGTTAATCTAAGGGAGACGCAAGTCAGTAAATTGATGTCAATAGCAGTGTAAAACCAAATAGGAATAATCAGTCAGGATTAGAATAGATATTTTTCTAGATTTTTTATATTTCCTTAGTGTACATTCAACCACAAAATGATAAAATGTGAACATCCAACATTTGCATATGGTTTATTTATTATCCAGCACAGTTTCTTAAGAAAAACAAATTCATATCAAGTAATATGAACTAGCAAATTTTAGGCACCTGTCTGTGTATCAATTTATACACACACACCCTTTTTATTTTGTTCAACTGACTTAGACTTGGGTCCTTGACCTCAGGAAGACTGGCGTGATCAAGTTGAAAACAAAAAAACATTAAAAAAAATATTTCTTTTATCAGTTAATAGTTACTAAAGTGAAGTACTGCACATATCAGGAATGACAATTGTGTCGCAGTTCCTCTATCTATGCCCAGTATTGCTGTCTAGCTAATGGTTCACTGCTTAGAAATGTTACCTGCCATTCAAGAGTCTATATCAAAATTCGAAGAGGTACACCACCAAATGTGAAAACATCGAAACCAAAATATCGAATGGTGAAAGTAGCAAAGCCCCGGAACATCGAAATCTTACCTAGGGCAAGATTTCGGTGGGCCGTTCCGTGGCTTCGCTATTTCCTCCACTGTGGTGCGAGAGTTACTGACCTTAGTGTTAGGGTGCAGGTTAAGGTAAGTGGATAGTTAGTAATGTATGTATGGTGTAGTGTAGGGTTGTGTTTTGCTAACTGTATGTGTGTGTATTAATTAGTTTGTGTATAGATTTGTAGGGTATGTGTGCGATAGTTACGGACTTTAGCGTTAGGGTGGGCGTTAAGGTAAGTGGATAGTAATGTATGTTTGGTTTAGTGTGGGATTGGGTTTTGTTAAATCTATGTGTGTGGTTTATTTATTTTAGTGTACTTGTGTTGGGTGTATGTTTTTCGGAACAGCAAATTTTTTCCCAGGAAAAAATTCGCTATTCTGAGTTTTCGATGTTTTCAGTATTCGAAATTCCAAGTTCGAACATATGGTGTTTGACATATTGGAATTTCGAATATATGATATAGACCCGCCATTCAAAGGCTGCTGTTGCTATGGTATGCAAGAGAAAAATTCTCATGACAATTGACTCCGATGTCAAATAATGGGATTTGTAAGTAAGAGGTAAATACAGTTTGTCAGTCCAAATTGTCTGCAACACCAGAATAAGAAAATATTTAAATTTTATTTATTTATTTTTTACCTACTGTTGCATCATCAGTGTGGAATGCTAGAGGACATCAAGCTTTTGCCCAGCAACGGATGCCAGTCACATCAAACCTATAGTTATGTGAAATTAGAAAACATGAGAAAGATAACTTATGGGTAGTACGATTTGTAATCAGGGAACAGCACAGTTCTGTTTGCATGACATCCTTCAGAAAGGGCGTTGTGTGGACTATCACATGAGGAAAATTAATAATTGGTAGTAGTCACTGGCATTTGGCGATGTTCTATAACTTGTGAATTAGATAGGAAAAGGGATCCAGTTACGGGTGCATCGACTAACCCACAGGGGAGACGCAACACTATACTTTAGTTGTGGGGTCCTTCTACTTAGGCTGCACTAATTCTACTAATGTTTCTGGGACTTTGAACCACCCATGGTTCTGGCCAAGGCAGCTTTCCTGGGACCTGTTTATCTGTATTAAATTATAGCCGTGCGCATTTGGACTGTCTTGTCATCTCTACCATCTTATCAGCTGTACCATTCCCAAAACTGGGTGAGTTATGCTGCATCCTGATCTGAATAAGTGTTGCTCATCACCCTCATTACATTGTACTACCCTGTGTATCCATTGAATAAGTGTTGCTCATCACCCTCATTACATTGTACTACCCTGTGTATCCATTGAATAAGTGTTGCTCATCACCCTCATTACATTGTACTACCCTGTGTATCCATTGAATAAGTGTTGCTCATCACCCTCATTACATTGTACTACCCTGTGTATCCATTGAATAAGTGTTGCTCATCACCCTCATTACATTGTACTACCCTGTGTATCCATTGAATAAGTGTTGCTCATCACCCTCATTGCATTGTACTACCCTGTGTATCCATTGAATAAGTGTTGCTCATCACCCTCATTACATTGTACTACCCTGTGTATCCATTGAATAAGTGTTGCTCATCACCCTCATTACATTGTACTACCCTGTGTATCCATTGAATAAGTGTTGCTCATCACCCTCATTACATTGTACTACCCTGTGTATCCATTGAATAAGTGTTGCTCATCACCCTCATTACATTGTACTACCCTGTGTATCCATTGTATAAGTGTTGCTCATCACCCTCATTACATTGTACTACCCTGTGTATCCATTGAATAAGTGTTGCTCATCACCCTCATTACATTGTACTACCCTGTGTATCCATTTATCAATCACCATCTCCATAAATTTCGTGCAGTGTGACAGGATTTTGATGACTCTGTATGGATCACAGTGGTGGATGTCCCGTGGGCATTCTGTGACGTCTAATTTGTAAAAGTCTACAAATTTGTTCAGCCAGAGGCGCTTGAGATTGACATTGACTTCAGAGAAGTAGATACCAAAAAGTGATTTCAGGACTGAGCCCCGAGGGACTCTGCTTGTGACTGGCCTCTTTGTATAGGTGGACACCCCAGTACTAATTAACTAGGTCCTGTCAGCCATTTGGCTGTTGACTGTTTTATATACCTAATCTCCTGAGTGTGTCAACAATGCTTGAGTTGGGGTATTGTGTCAAATGCCTTGTCCAGGTCAAGTTAGGTAGTGGGAACCATTTGCCCTTGTCTGTTGCTTTGGTGATCTTCTCAAAGAAGTCCACCAGGTTGAGTAGGCATGACCTGCCCTTGACTAGACCAAACTGGGTTGGATCCAATATCGGGAGGTTTCATATGTAATTTGAGATCATTTCCATGGCTTTGTGTACGAGACTGGTGAGACTGTGGATCTGTAGTTTCCAGGGTCTATAGATGGTTGACCTTTGTGCAGAGGGATGATGGTTGATCTCCAGTCATGAAGCACACAGCATGTTTAGAGGCTATGGTTATAGCAGTTCCCAAAGGATCTGATAGGTCATGTTTCATGCTAATTAGAAGGCATCCTGTGATATTGTCTGGGCCCATTGATGCAGTGTCCTTGGCCTTGGACCATTAAGGACCTGTTCACTAGTGATAGCAGGGGGAGTAATATTTGATGGTATTTCTTGAGGGATGGTTGATAGGGAGAGAAGGGGTTAAATCGAAGCTGAATTTGTCTTTCTGGTAAGCTTGCTGTATCATCTGGTTCAGTTTAGGTGGCTCCATTAAGAATGAGCTCTGCACACAATTGTGTATTACCTGTGATCCTCTCGCTCCTTAAAACACATGGAACAGGTTAACCTTCATCTTTCCCTCCTCGCAGTAGCAAGTGCAGAAGGTGTCTGCATCTTTCACTAAACTTGGGTAACTCAATTTATAAACAGGATTATGGGAGAGTGCTGCACACACCCTAGCGTAATGTTCTGTCTGGTAATGTCAAACCACAAAATGGTCTCCTTTGGATTACAAATAATAATGGAACCCCAGGAAGAACACTAAGCTTAACATCCTACTATTAGGTGATAACCTAGCAAACTTTCAAGTTTCCCTAAACCCTGTGAACACTGTTGCCTACGTGGAACTGTTCACAGAAAACATATCTAAGCATGTTAATAGTTGCATAGAGGCAGCTTGTACCCACCAGGAATAAGTACAAAACTAACTCAAAAGGCCACTGTGGTGGAATCACTAAACCAATCAGCTGTATAATAGAAGGAAGTGTGGTAAAAGCCCCCCAAACTAAACAAATAGTTTACCAAACCCATATATGAGGTACATTTCGCCTCCCAGACCAAGAAGGACCACTGGGCATTCTTTAGCTATGTCTGAAACCTCAAAGAACCACCTGTGAGACACAGAAGTGCCGGTGATAGTACTCTGGTCATGTGCTTGGCACACTTTGGGGACATGCAGTGTAAGGTCAAGCCATAATGTACTTGGGTCATGTCGTTTGCAAACCCATTGCACACCCCTTCATGACATGTTAAAACATATAGGGGTGGTTAAGGCATATAAAAAAAGCTTGAATAAAGCAGCGCATGTGATGCTGCATATCAGGTCCCTGTCTGACTAAGGCAGCGCATATGATGCTGCATGTCATCAGGTCCCTGTCTGACTAAAGCAGTGCATGTGATGCTGCATATCAGGTCCCTGTCTGACTAAAGCAGTGCATGTGATGCATGTCATCAGGTCCCTGTCTGACTAAAGCAGTGCATGGGATGCATGTCATCAGGTCCCTGTCTGACTAAAGCAGTGTGTGTGATGCATGTCATCAGGTCCCTGTCTGACTAAAGCAGAGCATGTAATGCTGCATGTAATCAGGTCCCTGTCTGACTAAAGCAGTGCATGTGATGCTGCATATCATCAGGTCCCTGCCTGACTAAAGCAGTGTATGTGATGCATGTCATCAGGTCCCTGTCTGACTAAAGCAAAGCATGTGATGCTGCATGTCATCAGGTACCTGTCTGACTAAAGCAGTGCATGTGATGCATGTCATCAGCTCCCTGTCTGACTACAGCATGTGATGCTGCATGTCATCAGGTCCCTGTGTGACTAAATCAGGGCATGTCATGCTGCATGTCATCAGGTCCCATAGGTTCATAGGTTTATACTAGGCTATCTGCCCTAAGGCATTTATAAGCCTAGCCCAAATTTTTGTGGCTTACGCCACCCCTTATATGAAAAAATACTGTGCCCATTAGTTTGGTGTGCCTCTGTCCAGCAGTGACACTACAGCGCATATGATGCTGCATGTCTTCAGGTCCCTGTCTGACTAAAGCAGCCCATGTGATGCTGCATGTCATCAGGTCCCTGTCTGACTAAGGCAGCGCATGTGATGCATGTCTTCAGATCCCTGTCTGACTAAGGCAGCGCATGTGATGCTGCATGTCTTCAGGTCCCTGTCTAAGGCAGCGCATGTGATGCTGCATGTCATCAGGTCCCTGTCCGAGTAAAGCAGCGCATGTGATGCTGCATATCTTCAGGTCCCTGTCTTACTAACGCAGCGCATGTGATGCTGCATATCTTCAGGTCCTTGTCTGACTAAGGCAGCGCATGTGATGCTGCATGTCATCAGGTCCCTGTCTAAGGCAGCGCATGTTATGCTGCATATCTTTAGGTCCCTGTCTAAGGCAGCGCATGTGATGGTGCATGTCATCAGGTCCCTGTCTGAATAAAGCAGTGCATGTGATGCTGCATGTCATCAGGTCCCTGTCTGACTAAAGCAGTGCATGTGATGCTGCATGTCATCAGGTCCCTGTCTGACTAAGGCAGCGCATGTGATGCTGCATGTCATCAGGTCCCTGTCTGACTAAAGCAGTGCATGTGATGCTGCATGTCATCAGGTCCCTGTCTGACTAAAGCAGTGCATGTGATGCTGCATGTCATCAGGTCCCTGTCTGACTAAAGCAGTGCATGTGATGCATGTCATCAGCTCCCTGTCTGACTACAGCATGTGATGCTGCATGTCATCAGGTCCCTGTGTGACTAAATCAGGGCATGTCATGCTGCATGTCATCAGGTCCCATGCCTGACTAAAGCAGCGCATGTGATGCTGCATGTCATCAGGTCCCTGTCTGACTAAGGCAGCGCATGTTATGCTGCATATCTTCAGGTCCCTGTCTGACTAAGGCAGCGCATGTGATGCTGCATGTCATCAGGTCCCTGTCTGACTAAAGCAGTGCATGTGATGCTGCATGTCATCAGGTCCCTGTCTGACTAAAGCAGTGCATGTGATGCTGCATATCATCAGGTCCCTGTCTGACTAAAGCAGTGCATGTGATGCTGCATGTCATCAGGTCCCTGTCTGACTAAGGCAGCGCATGTGATGCTGCATGTCATCAGGTCCCTGTCTGAATAAAGCAGTGCATGTGATGCTTCATGTCATCAGGTCCCTGTCTGACTAAAGCAGTGCATGTGATGCATGTCATCAGGTCCCTGTCTGACTAAAGCAGTGCATGTGATGCATGTCATCAGGTCCCTGTCTGACTACAGCAGTGCATGTGATGCATATCATCAGGTCCCTGCCTGACTAAAGCAGTGCATGTGATGCTGCATATCATCAGGTCCCTGCCTGACTAAAGCAGTGTATGTGATGCATTTCATCAGGTCCCTGTCTGACTAAAGCAAAGCATGTGATGCTGCATGTCATCAGGTACCTGTCTGACTAAAGCAGTGCATGTGATGCATGTCATCAGCTCCCTGTCTGACTACAGCATGTGATGCATGTCATCAGGTCCCTGTGTGACTAAATCAGGGCATGTGATGCTGCATGTCATCAGGTCCCATGCCTGACTAAAGCAGTGCATGTGATGCTGCATATCATCAGGTCCCTGTCTGACTAAAGCAGTGCATGTGATGCTGCATATCATCAGGTCCCTGTCTGACTAAAGCAGTGCATGTGATGCTGCATATCATCAGGTCCGTGTCTGACTAAAGCAGCGCATGTGATGCTGCATATCAGCTCCCTGTCTGACTAAAGCAGTGCATGTGATGCATGTCATCAGGTCCCTGTCTGACTAAAGCAGTGTATGTGATGCATGTCATCAGGTCCCTGTCTGACTAAAGCAGTGCATGTGATGCTGCATGTCATCAGGTCCCTGTCTGACTAAAGCAGTGCATGTGATGCATGTCATCAGGTCCCTGTCTGACTAAAGCAGTGTATGTGATGCATGTCATCAGGTCCCTGTCTGACTAAAGCAGTGCATGTCATGCTGCCTATCAGGTCCCTGTCTGACTAAAGCAGTGCATGTGATGCTGCATATCAGGTCCCTGTCTGACTAAAGCAGTGCATGTGATGCTGCATATCAGCTCCCTGTCTGACTAAAGCAGTGCATGTGATGCATGTCATCAGGTCCCTGTCTGACTAAAGCAGTGCATGTGATGCTGCATGTCATCAGGTCCCTGTCTGACTAAAGCAGTGCATGTGATGCATGTCATCAGGTCCCTGTCTGACTAAAGCAGTGCATGTGATGCTGCATGTCATCAGGTCCCTGTCTGACTAAAGCAGTGCATGTGATGCTGCATGTCATCAGGTCCCTGTCTGACTAAAGCAGTGCATGTGATGCTGCATGTCATCAGGTCCCTGTCTGACTAAAGCAGTGCATGTGATGCTGCATGTCATCAGGTCCCTGTCTGACTAAAGCAGTGCATGTGATGCTGCATGTCATCAGGTCCCTGTCTGACTAAAGCAGTGCATGTGATGCTGCATGTCATCAGGTCCTGTCTGACTAAAGCAGAGCATGTAATGCTGCATGTAATCAAGTCCCTGTCTGACTAAAGCAGTGCATGTGATGCTGCATATCATCAGGTCCGTGTCTGACTAAAGCAGAGCATGTAATGCTGCATGTAATCAGGTCCCTGTCTGACTAAAGCAGTGCATGTGATGCTGCATATCATCAGGTCCGTGTCTGACTAAAGCAGCACATGTGATGCTGCATATCAGCTCCCTGTCTGACTAAAGCAGTGCATGTGATGCATGTCATCAGGTCCCTGTCTGACTAAAGCAGTGCATGTGATGCATGTCATCAGGTCCCTGTCTGACTAAAGCAGTGCATGTCATGCTGCATATCAGGTCCCTGTCTGATTAAAGCAGTGCAGGTGATACTACATGTCATCAGGTCCCTATCTGACTAAAGCAGTGTATGTGATGCATGTCATCAGGTCCCTGTCTGACTAAAGCAGTGCATGTGATGCTGCCTATCAGGTCCCTGTCTGACTAAAGCAGTGCATGTGATGCTGCCTATCAGGTCCCTGTCTGACTAAAGCAGTGCATGTCATGCTGCCTATCAGGTCCCTGTCTGACTAAAGCAGTGCATGTGATGCTGCATATCAGGTCCCTGTCTGACTAAAGCAGTGCATGTGATGCTGCATATCAGCTCCCTGTCTGACTAAAGCAGTGCATGTGATGCATGTCATCAGGTCCCTGTCTGACTAAAGCAGTGCAGGTGATACTACATATCCGGTCGCTGTCTGACTAAAGCAGTGCATGTGATGCTGCATGTCATCAGGTCCCTGTCTGACTAAAGCAGTGCATGGGATACTGCATATCATCAGGACCCTGTCTGACTAAAGCACTGTATGTGATGCATGTCATCAGGTCCCTGTCTGACTAAAGCAAAGCATGTGATGCTGGATGTCATCAGGTCCCTGTCTGACTACAGCATGTGATGCATGTCATCAGGTCCCTGTCTGACTACAGCATGTGATGCATGTCATCAGGTCCCTGTCTGACTACAGCATGTGATGCATGTCATCAGGTCCCTGTCTGACTAAAGCAGTGCATGTGATGCTGCATATCATCAGGTCCGTGTCTGACTAAAGCAGTGCATGTGATGCTGCATATCAGCTCCCTGTCTGACTAAAGCAGTGCATGTGATGCATGTCATCAGGTCCCTGTCTGACTAAAGCAGTGCATGTGATGCATGTCATCAGGTCCCTGTCTGACTAAAGCAGTGCATGTCATGCTGCATATCAGGTCCCTGTCTGATTAAAGCAGTGCAGGTGATACTACATGTCATCAGGTCCCTATCTGACTAAAGCAGTGTATGTGATGCATGTCATCAGGTCCCTGTCTGACCAAAGCAGTGCATGTGACGCTGCCTATCAGGTCCCTGTCTGACTAAAGCAGTGCATGTGATACTGCCTATCAGGTCCCTGTCTGACTAAAGCAGTGCATGTCATGCTGCCTATCAGGTCCCTGTCTGACTAAAGCAGTGCATGTGATGCTGCCTATCAGGTCCCTGTCTGACTAAAGCAGTGCATGTGATGCTGCATATCAGCTCCCTGTCTGACTAAAGCAGTGCATGTGATGCATGTCATCAGGTACCTGTTGACTAAAGCAGTGCAGGTGATACTACATATCTGGTCCCTGTCTGACTAAAGCAGTGCATGTGATGCTGCATGTCATCAGGTCCCTGTCTGACTAAAGCAGTGCATGGGATACTGCATATCATCAGGTCCCTGCCTGACTAAAGCAGTGTATGTGATGCATGTCATCAGGTCCCTGTCTGACTAAAGCAAAGCATGTGATGCTGCATGTCATCAGGTACCTGTCTGACTAAAGCAGTGCATGTGATGCATGTCATCAGGTCCCTGTCTGACTACAGCATGTGATGCATGTCATCAGGTCCCTGTGTGACCAAATCAGGGCATGTGATGCTGCATATCATCAGGTCCCTGTCTGAATAAAGCAGTGCATGTGATGCTGCATATCATCAGGTCCGTGTCTGACTAAAGCAGCACATGTGATGCTGCATATCAGCTCCCTGTCTGACTAAAGCAGTGCATGTGATGCATGTCATCAGGTCCCTGTCTGACTAAAGCAGTGCATGTGATGCATGTCATCAGGTCCCTGTCTGACTAAAGCAGTGCATGTCATGCTGCATATCAGGTCCCTGTCTGATTAAAGCAGTGCAGGTGATCCTACATGTCATCAGGTCCCTATCTGACTAAAGCAGTGTATGTGATGCATGTCATCAGGTCCCTAAGGCAGCGCATGTGATGCTGCATGTCATCAGGTCCCTGTCTGAATAAAGCAGTGCATGTGATGCTGCATGTCATCAGGTCCCTGTCTGACTAAAGCAGTGCATGTGATGCTGCATGTCATCAGGTCCCTGTCTGACTAAAGCAGTGCATGTGATGCTGCATGTCATCAGGTCCCTGTCTGACTAAAGCAGTGCATGTGATGCTGCATGTCATCAGGTCCCTGTCTGACTAAAGCAGTGCATGTGATGCTGCATGTCATCAGGTCCCTGTCTGACTAAAGCAGTGCATGTGATGCTGCATGTCATCTGGTCCCTGCCCGACTAAAGCAACGCATGTGATGCTGCATGTCATCAGGTCCCTGTCCGACTAAAGCAACGCATGTGATGCTGCATGTCATCAGGTCCCTGTCTGACTAAAGCAGTGCATGTGATGCTGCATGTCATCAGGTCCCTGTCTGACTAAAGCAAAGCATGTGATGCTGCATGTCATCAGGTCCCTGTCTGACTAAAGCAAAGCATGTGATGCTGCATGTCATCAGGTCCCTGTCTGACTAAAGCAGTGCATGTGATGCTGCATATCTTCAGGTCCCTGTCTGACTAAAGCAGTGCATGTCATCAGGTCCCTGCCCGACTAAAGCAGTGCATGTGATGATGCATATCTGGTCTCTGACTAAAGCAGTGCAGGTGATGCATGTCATCAGGTCCCTGTCTGACTACAGCATGTCACGCTGCATGTCATCAGGTCCCTGTCTGACTACAGCATGTCACGCTGCATGTCTTAAGGTCCCTGTCTGACTAAAGCAGCCCATGTGATGCTGCATGTCATCAGGTCCCTGTCTGACTAAGGCAGCGCATTTGATGCATGTCTTCAGGTCCCTGTCTGACTAAGGCAGCGCATGTGATGCTGCATGTCTTCAGGTCCCTGTCTGACTAAGGCAGCGCTTGTGATGCTGCATGTCATCAGGTCCCTGTCCGAGTAAAGCAGCGCATGTGATGCTGCATATCTTCAGGTCCCTGTCTGACTAAGGCAGCGCATGTGATGCTGCATATCTTCAGGTCCCTGTCTGACTAAAGCAATGCATGTGATGCATGTCATCAGGTCCCTGTCTGACTAAAGCAGTACATGTGATGCTGCATGTCATCAGCTCCCTGTCTAAGGCAGTGCATGTGATGCTGCATGTCATCAGGTCCCTGTCTGACTAAAGCAGTGCATGTGATGCATGTCATCAGGTCCCTGTCTGACTACAGCAGTGCATGTGATAAATATCATCAGGTCCCTGCCTTACTAAAGCAGTGCATGTGATGCTGCATATCATCAGGTCCCTGCCTGAATAAAGCAGTGCATGTGATGCTGCATATCATCAGGTCCCTGTCTGACTACAGCAGTGCATGTGATAAATATCATCAGGTCCCTGCCTTACTAAAGCAGTGCATGTGATGCTGCATATCATCAGGTCCCTGCCTGAATAAAGCAGTGCATGTGATGCTGCATATCATCAGGTCCCTGTCTGACTAAAGCAGTGTATGTGATGCATGTCATCAGGTCCCTGTCTGACTAAAGCAGTGCATGTGATGATGCATATCCGGTCCCTGTCTGACTAAAGCAGTGCATGTGATGCTGCATATCATCAGGTCCCTGTCTGACTAAAGCAGTGCATGTGATGCTGCATGTCATCAGGTCTCTGTCTGCTTTCTACAGACATTTTTCTAGGACCCTTTCCTCCCCCCACCCCAGGGAGAGGATAGTAGTGGTAGAAAGTTCCACCTCCCTACTCATTTTTGCTCCAGTCCTCATCTCAGTTTGTTGAGGTAGCCTCATGTGGGGGATATATTACTGGGAATGGAGGTAAGAGAAAACTGAGGGTGGACACCTAGGCAGATCTCTGAATGTTATTTCCTTCATTATGCCTGTATGCATTGAGAACGCAGTTAACCACGGTTGTCACATTACAGGGTCATAATAGTTTTACCTGTGCCTTACCTTATTTCTGCTTCTTGCCCCAGTACTTCACATATAGTTGTGTTAGGGCAGGAAGTGTACTCTGCACCATGTACCTAGTCACTTGCCTCAATGATCATAGTACCCTATGCCTGTACTGGAGTAGGAAGCATGCCAAGAAGTGTAAAACTGTAATCATACCCAGTGAGAAAGGAGAGATGATTGTTGGATGCTCAAGTCCTCCTCTGTTTGCCTCACCAGCCAGCTCGGTACCACTCAGGCTGCTGATCACACCCAGGGTTCTGCCTCATCAGCCAGCTCTGTACCCCTCAGGCTGCCAATCACACCCAGGGTTCTGCCTCATCAACCAGTACTGTGCCCCTCGGGCTGCCAATCACACCCAGGTTCTGCCTCATCAGCCAGCTCTGTGCCCCTCAGGTTGCCACTCACACCCAGGTTCTGCCTCAGCCAGCTCTGTATCCCTTGGGCTGCCAAGGGTTCTGCCTCATCAGCTAGCTCTGTGCCCCTCAGGCTGCCAGTCACACCCAGGGTTCTGCCTCATCAG
Organism: Protopterus annectens; assembly: GCF_019279795.1. Classification (NCBI taxonomy): domain Eukaryota; kingdom Metazoa; phylum Chordata; order Ceratodontiformes; family Protopteridae; genus Protopterus; species Protopterus annectens. The sequence continues at coordinate 333,120,252 of NC_056743.1, forward strand.
CCAGCTCTGTATCCCTTGGGCTGCCAAGGGTTCTGCCTCATCAGCTAGCTCTGTGCCCCTCAGGCTGCCAGTCACACCCAGGGTTCTGCCAGCCAGCTCTGTACCCCTCTGGCTGCTAGTCACATCCAGGGTTCTGCCTCATCAGCCAGGTCTGTATCCCTCCGGCTTCCAATCACACACAGTTCTGCCTCATCAGCCAGCTCTGTACTCCTCAGGCTGCCAGTCACACCCAGCTCTTTACCCTTTAGGCTGCCAATCACACCCAGGGTTCTTCCTCATCAGCCAGCTCTGTACACCTTGGGCTGCCAATCACACCCAGGGTTCTGCCTCATAGGTTCATACTAGGCTATCTGCCCTAGGGCATTTATAAGCCTAGCCAGTGTGTGTTTGGCTTTCGCCACCCATTTTAAATTAATTTTGCTATGCCCTTTTTCGAGGTTAGTATACTGTGCCTCTGTCTAACAGTGACACAGACGTGATACCCGGGGTAAACCTACGATCTCCCATCCACTCATCAAGATTCCTCTTGAAGAGAGTCAATGAGGGACTCTGCCTAACCTGGACTGGGATTTTATTCCAGAGTGAAGGGAGCCTCTGGGTTATGAATCTGTCCCTCCAGCATGTCCTATTTCAGTGCTGAGGTTCAAGTCTCTCGAGCGCGTAGCTCGATGGGATTTGGAATTTCTGAGGTGCAGCATGTCCATTAATTCCGGGTTAGACATGGCTTTATATGTCAGGCACAGATCGCCTCTGAGCAGGCAGTATGCCACTGAGTAGAGCTGGACTTTCTTTAACCGGGCAGCATATGGCATCTGTTTGAGCCCTATGATCCTCTTGGTGAGGTACTTTTGGGGTCTTTCCAGTTACTGCAGGTGTCTGGTAAGGTACATCCCAAAAGGGGCATTGTACTCAATTATGGGCCTGATGAGGGATGAGTAAAGAGGCAGGGTGACCTCCCCTGATCTAGATGTGAATCCCTTCATGATTAGGTGGGCTATATAAAATGTTTTTCTAACCACTTTGGCCATGTGGTTGTCAAACGAGAGATTGCTATCAACTTGGGTCCCCAGGTCCCTAATTACGTCTTCTGTACTTAATGGATTACCACCTATGTGGTAATTTGTGAGCACTTTGTTTTTGCCAAAGGGGGTGACTATAGACATTTTGGCGTTTAGCTTGAGGCCATGGCTCTGGCACCAGTTGTCTGTTTATATGAGGCCCATTTGGAGGATGCTTGTGTCGGCTGGAGAGTCGATTATGGCGCCCAGTTTGCAGTCATCTGCGAACTTAGTCAGCCCCAGTCCTTCCGTGTTGGCCTGTACCTCCAAGAAATATATACCGAACAAGAGAGGTCCCAGGACTGAGCTTTGGGGGACACCACTTGTAACTGGTTTGGAGTCTGACATGGCTCCAGCAATTCTAACCATGTGGGTTCTGTTCTTGAGCCAGTTTGCAACCCATCTAGTGACATAGGGGTTTATATTTAAGCTGGTGAGCTTATCTATGATGCCCGAGTGGGGTATTGTATCGAAGGCTTTTGTGAGGTCCAGGTAGGCTGTGCGGACCACCTTCCCCTCGTCAATGGCCTTGGTGACTGTTTCAAAGAAATCAACCAGGTTTAAGAGGCAGGATCTGCCCTTAAAGCCGAACTGGGTAGGATAATCAGCCAGCTCTTTACCCCTCAGGCTGCCAGTCGCACCCAGCTCGGTACCCCTTAGGCTGACAATCACACCCAGGGTAGGGCACTCTGGCTTTTCTCTTTTCCAGTGATGCAGCTGTCTGTAGTACTATCAGAATGTTATTTGAGCAGCTATTATGATGTCAAAAGCTTGAAAAAAAATAGTACATGTGGACGTGTTTGTCGAAGCATCTTTATTTTTCCAAGGTATCATGCTTACATAGACGTAGATGTAGTGAAATTCTCTCTTCCAAATGCATTGTTACAGCAGGTAACGGCTTTTGTTGTCTACTCAACAGATATATCCTCCAATCAATGTGCTGCCTTCACTGTCCCGATTAATGAAATCTGCTATAGGCGAGGGTATGACAAGGAAAGATCACGCAGATGTTTCAAACCAGCTGGTGAGTAGCATCTTGTCTTACCAATAGCGTAGCCAAGTTGCTTGTTTCTCTCCCACTGATGTCTCCAGTTGAGATGTTGCATGTTTTTACTAATCAGGAGAACAGTATTATAAGTACATGCCATTGAATACTATGTGCAGTCCTGCATATA